>NW_008596762.1:118729-128561 GCF_000691845.1 Merops nubicus | reverse complement strand
GGGTAGCTCCATGTGCCTCGTGGCAGCACCAGTTTCTAGAGGGGTTTCCTTCCCCCCCCATGTAGTGACATGAGGTTCAGAGTGTCTCCCAGCCTGACTTGCAGGAACTCTGCCCAGTTCATGGTGTTGCACTGTGCCTCTGAACCTGCTGACTTATTCCATGTATCTGTGGGGTGCTTCACATGCTCTTCTCATGGCAGCTGAAAAGAATGCAACCAAAAAGTGCAATCTCCTCCACAGCCAGTCTTTTTTGACTCTCTCTTTTGTTCACTGGGATCACTTTGTTTCTTGTGTCATCTTTCATCTTCTCAACAGTTTTCAAAATACTCCTCCAGCTTTTGTGAGTGTTCCATAACTGTGTTTCTCTTAAAATATAAAGTTCTTCTTCCTCTAAGTTAAAAATTAACCACCAGTGTCCACATTTTCTCCCAGGAATGCAATTTGAAAAGGCTAGAAAACTTTTTTTTTAACTTTTATTTTCCCTGTGTGATAACATGGACTTGCCCCCTGCTGACCTCATCAATGTATTTCTGATGTCTCTTAACAGTGAAGAGCCGTTGTGTTAAGTGACAGATTTTCCTCCCAAGTTAGTTGTTTCTTTTTGCCAATCAACTGCCTTCCATATTGCCAGCTCCTAAATGGAGTCAGGTAGGTGGAGGTAGAAAGCACAGGCTCTTTACATCAGGGGCTTCAGTAGGTGCTTTCTCTGAAGCAACCAAAGAGTGGTCCTGCACTGTAAACATATTGGAACTGAATGTTCTTGCTTTGCCTCCTGTTGGTGTTTAAAGGAAGGTGTTACCTTTCACTTCATTCTGTTAAATCTGCACTGGAGCTGAAGAAAGGGTTGACGTAAGACTTAATGAAATAAAGAGCTCAAGTATTTCAAAATTTCAGTGTTGTCTGCAAGTACACACAGTTGTCCCCCCCGTGTATTCATTTGTTCTTGTTTCTCTTTTCTAGGAGCTTGAGCTGCCAAAGGATTACCCTGCATAAAAATCTATTTTTCTCTTTTGTTTGCAACTCTGTTGTAACAATAATTTCACTGACTGCAGTTGCCAACAATCAGGAGTTAGTTGCAACTAATCCAGTAAGTGAAAGTATATTTGGCAACCTTGTTGGTTTGTATGTGGAAAACTTCAGCAGCGCAGAACTGATGAGACATGAGTAGTTGATGAAATGTTGTATACAGTGGGGTTAAAACGTTCCCTAACGCTGTATCCATGCTACGTAGGACACCAGATGTCTAACAATGATTTGGGCATTTCACATCTGAGCTTTCAAAACAGTAAAATCACCACAAGAGACAGTGCACACTGGACTGCTCTCCTCAACGTCTGCAAATCACTTTTGCACTGAAGCAACTGCAAGAGCACAGCCTGCTCTAGATAACGCTGGTGACACTATGACAGTTGAATTCATCAAGGAAGGGCAGTAAAAAAAGCTTTGCAATGCATTTTGGTTCTGTCAGCCACTTCCCTATGGCTTTAACTTTGCCATCTTCCTTTGAAATGAGATTTTTTTATTGTTGAAAGGAGAAAAAGCTGGTCCTTATATTCCTAAAGTAAAAGGCAAAATGGAAAAATTGTCCTTTCAGGTCTGATTTTTCTGTCTCTCATTCCCTGATAATACTGGAGTAAGTGTGAATCAGTAGCCTCTCCCAAAAGGTTAGAAGTTAGAGCAACAGAAGAGCCTGAACATGAAATATCTAAACAAACAAGCCCCTGACTATGACTTTATCTTTATTTAGACCTGGACGATAAATTTAAATTCTGTAAAAGTAAAGGGCAAAACTCCAGCAGCTGAATCAAGTAAAAAGATAAATTCTCTTTCTTCTCTAAAAGTTCATCAAAGTGCTGGAAAACAGGCTTGAAATTCCTGATAATAATCACCATGGAGTGAGTTAGGTAGCAGAGCACAGTAATACAATATTGATTTTTGGTTTAAGTGTCAGAAATAGCACACAGCTATTTCAAGCAAAGAAAAACCAAAAAAAGAGTTAACTATGTCCAAATCTGCAAGTTAACTCTTGCTCCTTTTTCAGAGTGTCACATTTCAGTCTTCACAAGGAGTTATAACATTTCAGTTGAAGAGTATCTTTTGAATGAATCTAAATACAAATATATGCCAGTAAGAGAGCTTCCTTCCAGAGCCTAATGTGCAAGGTGTGAACTGGCCCCAGGTGCAGCTATGACTAGGTTAGAATAGGAAGTATTATAAACATTTGAAAAGCATAAGTCATTCTTTGAATTATTTATATGTTAGAATTGGTAAAACTGAGAGGGGATTGCCCCCATCAAAGCACATTTTTCTTGTGCAGTTACCATCAGATAATTGAAGGATGCCCTATTGATTGGGCTGGTCAGATGTGGCAGTGTTTGCAAGAAGGGAAGACAACATCACTGCTTTCTGCCATCATGCTTGAGGATCTCGAGGTCCTCGTGCTGGAATAATAAAAATACAGACTCAGTTACCAACTTCCTTGTCACCATAAAGTATGGAATTGTAATTCCATGAAAATTCTATTTTTAAAAAAGTAATTGTAGTGAAAAATAGTGAAATAACATTTGACTGGGGCAGAATTTTTTTTCCATTTTCCAAATATACATCTGACATTTTTGCAAATTAAAATTTTATGTTGTGCTCTGCTTTTTTCTCCAGGTTAGTTGCAAAGTGTCACAGTTCATCTACCTGTACCTAATGGGTTGCAACTACTTTTGGATGCTGTGTGAAGGCATTTACCTGCATACTCTCATTGTGGTGGCTGTTTTTGCTGAGAAACAACACTTGATGTGGTATTACCTGCTTGGCTGGGGTATGCAATTTCTTGTTCTGTATTTTCAGGCCAGTGCCATCTCTTCCTCCTTTTCATGAGAATTCAAACAGCTGTACCTTTGCTCCTCTGAGCTGGTGGCTTTGAACAACGATGACACACCCCTCTTCTTTGTCTCTAGTGTTTTAACAGGCTTAGAAATATTAATGTAGGAAGTTGAATGTACCTCTATCTTTGCTGAAAGAGAGATTATGCATTTCTGGAATCAGGAAGCGACTCCTCCTGTGTGTAGAGAAAATAGTCTCCTATTATAAAAAAGACATTAAGAAGTAATTATTCATTGTTCCTCATCTCAAAGATGTTTATTCAGGAATGAATGTTTGTTTTCAGAGAAGTCTCGCCATGTCTGGGGTGGAGGGTCAGAACTGTGTTAAAGATGGCCAAGGATTTATTTTTCCAGCAGTTCCATTTGACCTGTATTGTTCACTAAGCAAATACAGAAGAGCTGTAGCTGAAGGTCTCAAGTAACATTAGTATCAAAACTAACAAGCCAAACCTGGGCACTTCAGATAATGCACAGCAGCATGTCCACAGAGTGCAAGTGGGGGCTTTCTCCTCAGCTTTGGTGTGTTGGCACGTTCAGCTCTAACATGACTTAGTACCTGGGTCCGTAGCTGTCCCCTTACAGACACAGCTGAGATGTGGTTAAAAGATCAGATGTGCTCAGCAGGTTCTGAAAATGAGCTGCCACCAGCGTGTCAGGGACCCCAGATAACTAATTTTTAAAAAATTTTTAATTTGTCCTGATTTCCAGAGTATTTTCAGGTTTGTTTTGCAGATGATCTTGTTTTCTGCATACCAGGCAAAGATCAGCAAGGAGATGATCAACATCCTTAATCATACTGTTAAAGCTGTGCTCACATTTGCAATTACCTTTTAAATATTACCCACCTATTTAGCATCATTGCAGATTGCAGTCTGAAAAACTTCCATGTTAATGAAGCTCAGTTGTTGCATTTTAAAAAGTTATCACCTGATTTGCCTTTTCCTCTTTGTGTTGGTATGAATTCCCTGGCAAGACAGTGGGAATAAGGTTTCATACACCCCTAGGAAAGAAACCTAATAAAACAGAAACAGAATTTGTCCTTGTTACTTGTTTGGCTCTGCAGGTATGTAGTTTGAATGAGGTGAAAATACAGATGATTCCTGCAAGAGATTCAAGTTTACTTAGTTATTAGCCAGGGTTTTTATATTAAAAAATAACTGGGTTTTTCTCCATAGGTTTTCCACTGATCCCTGCCTGCATACATGCTGTTGCTAGAAGTTTGTATTATAATGACAAGTAAGTGGTATCTCAACTAGCTTTGCAAAATTATGGTGCTTTCTTTAAAGGAGAAAAATTGAATGCAATAGATAAAATGCTAATTTTTTTTCTTTCCCTGCTTGTTTTCTCTAGTTGTTGGATCAGCTCTGATACTCATCTGCTGTACATCATCCATGGCCCTATTTGTGCTGCTCTGTTGGTAGGCATTTTTTAGATAATATTTTGGTTTTCCTATTTGTTTCCTGGCTGTTCTTCATGGGTTTATCAGATTGGTAAGAGACTAAAGCTAACGTTTAGAGGTCACTGTCACTCGCTGGACTCTCATTTAACCCAGCAGGTGCCTTAGACACCAGATGCACAAGTCTTGGCCTTGCTGAGGAGCTGTATCCTGGTCCTTTGAAAAATTCAGGATTAGCACTGTTGATTATCATTCCACTTAAATGCTACTGACAAGGAATGACTAAGTAGTACCTGGAGCACTGAAGGGCCATGTTCAAATCCTTTGTTTAGTTGAGAACACTTTCTCAGTGCCCAGGCGATTTGCCAGGTTGACCCCACCACAGGCATCAGTTTCTGATCTAGGTGAACTTCCTCTTCTGTTAAATTGTTAATGAATATTTGCAGAGGATGTTCTGTGCATACAGGATTCTCTGTGAAGGCCATTGTCTTAATGATCATAAATCCCTTGGTTCTTGTGACTCCCATTTTCAATCACTGTGAAATTAGCTGGTGAACTTCTATTGTGAAGACTGTGCTGATACCATGATACACCTGAGGTCCTCTGCACGGGCAGCCAAAGGCAGCCCCTATGACTTTACTGAGATCCATGGCCCTTGGGATGTCAGTGATTGCTGGTAATCTCCTGTCCTGTTAGTTGGGTCTGCCATAGTTGTTCATGTAAAGACATTTTAACTAGTGCTCTAATATGTAAACTTAAAACCAATTCTAAATCCTTTCCATTTTTCTTCTTTCTAATTTCTACAGAAGATGAAATCCTGTTTTCACAGAAAGGCTTTTTTTGTTTTCACAGAAAGGGGTTTTTGCTCACTTTGGTGGTGCTGAATTTCACCCACAACATATATGCTATTCTGCATTGCTTTGGGGTTGTTACTTCCTTTGTCCAGGTGCCTCTTCACAGACACATTGCTTAAATAAAGCTCTGTAAAGCTGAAATGTAATTTGTATTAATAGGAGCTTGCTTAAATAACAATGGAAAAAAATTGTGTAGAAGCTATAAGACTATACCATCTTCCATGAAGTGACCTCATTTTAGGATGTAAGATCATTTTCTCCTTCCCTGCATTGGCCTCTAGAAAGTCACACTGAAAACAGTGGCAAGACTCCCTCCTTCTGCTTTCAAACATACTGGATCAGTCCCAAACTGTCAAGTCTTCTTTCCACTCAAGGCAGCTCTGAGTCCTTTGATTTTCTTGGAGGCATGACAAGTGCCTCTGCGTGGTTGGTTTGGGCAGAATCTGTCCATTTTCTTTGCTGTTTACAAATACACAGACGTTTAATTTCTGACTTTTCCATGAGCTGACTGAAGGTGTATCTCTTGCACTCTTCATGCCTTAGTACAATCAGTAAATTTATTTTAAAAATATGTAGGAATAATAAATAAAACTACACATCTTGCTTATGATGGGAAAAAATACTCTCAAAGGAGCTGCTTTCCTGCTAACAAAAAAAAAAATTTAAAATGTCAATTGAGAAAAGATAAGCCTGGGATAAAGACATTAGATGACATGCATGTGATTAGACTTGGTGAACAGAACCCTCATTTGCTTTAGCAGCTTGCTTGCCAGATACAATTTTCACACTTTACTAAGCATGACCTGCTTTAGTAGACATTTAAGCAACAACATTAAACTGCAAATTAGATAACAAGGGAGAAGACACTGTTCTACTTGCGGGAGCAATATCTCAAAGAACATGAAAAGGACTGTCAAGTGGGTGCCAGGGAGAATTGGCAGAAGCCAATGGGAATTTAGCTCTTGTACATCACTGAAAATCTGACAATTACATAAAGTTAACAATAATGCTGCTTTTATGGTCCCTGTTATTATATAACTGCGGTCAGATCCCTGCCAAAGAAACTGGAAATGGGAGCAGACGTTTTGCAGGTTGCATTTTGATTGGAATTGTCTTTAGCTGGCCATTTAATTACAACTGTTTGATTAAGCAACCACGATTAAAGAAAGTGCATGGGAATGAAACAGTAGAAGGTGATGTTAGTTTTTACACTAAACAGATATTGATCACAAGGTCTGTTTATATCATCCTAAGGAGGAATTGAACTACATGCTAAGAAGGGTTACCATACTGCTTAGCACAAACTCAGCATGGAGAGAAGTGGACATACCAGGGACCTGAGGAAAGTTTAATTCAAGAACTTCAGCACGTATTGATTTATAAGCTCTATAGCTGAGTTCACAGCCACACTTAAGGCAGAACCTAAGTGCGACTAAGTTCCCAGTAAAGGTGCCAACATTTCTTTTTATCTAGGATTGCCTTCTCTGCCTTTGTTTCCATTTCTGTTCTTTTGCCTGGTTGACTGTTCAAGTCCCTGTAGAGCTGCTGCTGCATGTTCATACTGCAGCTAGCACAGCCAGGCTCCTCTGGGGCTTTACAAACTATCACAGTTGCTTGGATGGCAGTATATATGTGAGTAGTTCCACTGGCCTACTTTTGCTTAAGTGTAAAAATCTACTTGCTGCCTTGATAAAGTCAAGACCTGTTTTCATCAGTTTAAGAATTCAGTTCATCCTGACCTCACTGTATATGTGGCAGAAGAGAAAAAATCAAAAATGGGTGCTGCGTGCTTCTACTGACACTCGTTCTGTTCTTTGTCCTCTGCTTTGCCTCAGTCATCTTTTCCATTTGTTCTAGTACCTATTTGCAAACTGTTTATGAGCTTATTTTTGTGCTTTGTGGGTTTAGTGGTTAAGTAAAACAACTAGAGAAGTTCTGTGCAGTTCAGCACATTGTAAATTAAATAGTTTGCTGGGTGGTATTTTACTCCTGGCTGCTGCAGCTCTCTTCAGTTAGCATTCAAGGGCAGTGCTATAGGAACTGGAAGTGCTACCAGCATAACAGAGGGCTGAAAACTGTCTTTGAGACATGCTGATGTTGAACTAGTAGGTTTGAGAAGGATTAAGTTTAGAAATGGAGGAAAAATTTATTGTCTCTGAGGACTCTAGGAAGTTGGGTGAGGATTGTGGGGCTGCGTGAAATCTAAATAAATCACTTGAGCAAATCAAAGGACCTTGGTAGCTTAAACAAAGCTTAAAGGTAGCTGGAGACTTCCAGGAGAAATTCATGCAATAGTTTCCTATGTAAAACAATTTCCTGTTAAAAAGATTTAAATAGCATGTAAGTAGAATATAAATAGCATCATGCATCTGTCAGGGACCTTGTTGCTATAACAATACACAGCTGTTTGTCATGAAAACCTTCACTGACATGAAAGACTTCTGCCAGGGTTATGAAGGACATGGTGACACACATGGTCTGAAATGGCTTCCCAGTTTGCGTTTGTCCTAGAGCAGGACAGAGGCCTTCCCCTAGCCCAGGAATCCCTAGCCTTTGTAGAAGGGAGCTCTGTCTGTGTCTCTTTCTGCTGGCTTCTTCCCCACCCCACTTTTGTCTCTAGAGAGTTGTTGACAAGGACACAGAGTTATCTGGGACATAGAATGGGACTCTAGGTCTGTCCCTTCAATAGCGGGTCCTGAAGCAGCATTGTCTTGCCTGTGTGGCCTTGGGCAAGGTGATGGGTCTGGCTGAGCTCTCAAGGTCACTTCTAGCTGTAGTTTCTATAAGGGGCTGCCATTATTGCATGGTAGCTGAACATATGGTACAGTTATCCCTAACAGGGCTGTTGGGTATGTGTGCGTGTGTAGGCACGTGAGTGTGTGTGTGTGTGTCCTGGTTTTGTGGTGGCTCACAATGAGTGCTCACATGTTGGAGGGCATAGTCTGCAGAGTTGTGATTTCAGTTTGGGATTATTTTTCTTGGTTACACTGAATGAATGGATGTACACCAGTTAAAACAAAAGGCCTGAATACCCATGGAAATAATCAAGTTCAATAGTGCAGGAGAATGGTGTAGAACATCATAATCTCGGTGCTTGCCCCATTTGCAGGTCTGCTGAGTGATCCCAAAATCAACCATTGGCCACTGTAAGAATGTTAAGTCTGATGTTTATCTACAGGAGTATTCAGTTCCTTGTAGCAACATTTTGGATGCAATTTTATTTCTTTTTATTCTTTACAAATCTGATGTTTTTCTTCTCTGTAAATTTTTCAAATTCATATTTGAAAAATTAAAAAGCAGCTTTTTGAAGAATGATATATAAATACAAAGAGGGAAGTGTGTCCACCTCTTTCTTGACCAGCCTGAAAGGACATCACCATTTTAGAAAAACTACCCCTGCAGCTGTGTACTGTTGCTGTGCTAGCAGAGAGGAAGGTGGGTGGGCTGCTAACGCTGGAACGGCGACGGGTACCGGGGGGGACACTTGCTGCAATGTTAGAGGAATGGAGGTGGGCAATAGAAGTTAGAGCCCACTCTCAGGTACTTAATGGAGTTTTCAGAGAGTTTTAACTCAGATTTATTGTACAATCACAGTGCTATCCATCTAGTGTGAGTTTTCTGGAGTTTCTGGTTTTTGGCATCACAAAACAGCGTGTGGGATTATTTTTCAGACTAGCTCCGTGTCATTTTCTTTCCAAACAGGTGAATCTTTTCTTCCTGCTAAATATCGTTCGCGTTCTCATAACCAAGCTGAAGGACACCCACAAGGCAGAGTCCAACCTGTACATGAAAGCAGTGAGAGCCACTCTGATTCTTGTTCCCCTGCTGGGCATCGAGTTTGTGCTGTTCCCGTGGCGGCCGGAGGGGCGGATCGCCGAGGAGGTGTACGACTACGTCATGCACATCCTCATGCACTACCAGGTAGGAACCATGGCACGGCTTTTGCTCACTTCAGCTAGATAGCAGCTGGCATCTGAAGCAAATAAAGGGGAAATGATTGTGCTACTTTAATTTTTAAAGACCTTCATGCAATAGTCTTAGAAATTACTCTAACGTTCTCATGGTGAATTTTTATTTCTTAAAGGGAAGAAAAATGGTGGTGGATAATTGGCCCGATGCTTTTTAGTCATGTAGTTTTAGAAATAACTCACCAAGTGTAGATGTCTGTTGTATTTTCCTTTCTGTATCTAGCTGAATTTTATCAAGACTCTCTAAGTGTCAAACGTAGAAAAATCCGTATGCATATGAAATAAAGCAGAATCTTTTTATTTTACAGGGTCTGCTGGTGGCTACAATTTTCTGCTTCTTTAATGGAGAGGTAAGGTAACATTTAAAAAAATATTTTTATAGGATTTTTCCTATTTTATATACTTTTAGTTTGTTTCAGCAATTAGATGGTATTTTTTTTGGTTTTCTAAATCTAAACTTCTTAGGTAAAAATAATAATCTGACTGCTGAGAGCAGAGCTTGGGAAAGACTACACTGTCATTCATGGCATCGTTAAGGACTTTAGGACTGACTTGTTTGTGTTGAGCAATCTGCATGTCCCTTGATTGTATAAGGAATCTATAACACTTGCCACTGTTATAAATTCTTCATCAATTGCATATAAAAGTAAAATGTAATTCAATATCCTAAAGGTATATTTGTCTATGTTAGGAGCTATATAGCATCTGTTATCCTGGACAACTGCTGTATTTGGCCTT
>NW_008596762.1:102195-118698 GCF_000691845.1 Merops nubicus | reverse complement strand
AGCAGGAATAGAGCATATTACACACATATTGCTCTTGCTGGGGACTCTTTTGTTATGACACCAATTTGGGAAAATTTAAGGCTGGAGTTTGAAAAATTTTTTTAGCTCTGCTGAAAAAGATCATGCCCAAAATCAGAACGTAACAGCTCATCGTGCTTGGGTCAGAAATGTGTGTTGAATAAGAAGTGCACTTTTAAGGAGGCACCATCTGTCAGTTCCAAGAAGAAACCTGATTCTCCTGTTATTTCAGTAGCGTAGGGGAGTGATCCTGCTGGAGCTGACTAGCCCTGCTGCTGTCCTGAGTGGGCCAGAGTCCTGGAACTCTGGAGCACAGCCCAGGGCTTCCATCTAGAAACTGTGGGCCCCGAGCTGTAGAGGGTGCACTTACAGGGCCTTACAGTGGCAGAGAGCAAAGTGGTAGAAAGGCTAAAAAATACATATAGAAAAATCTTAATATGGCTCTGCTTGCAAAATAAAAAATCCAACAACCCCAGAACAAATGAACAAAAACACGAACCTGGAGTTTTCCCAACACTTTTGGCAATTACAATGCTATGGTTATTCCTACACATTGGTGTGTTCATTTGGTTCAAAGTTAGTGCAGTTGCAGTAGAGGGCTGTAAGCAGGTGTGTGGGAGTAACCAGATGCTTTCATGTTACTGAAGCTTTAGTTTCTTTTATCAGACATTATAAAATTGTATCAGTGTGCTTATATAATGTTATTGGACAGTAGTAGTTCCTTACAGGTAAATACTTGGCTAATATTAGAACTGAGTCATGCAGATCACCCTTCTTCCTCTTCCTAAGGCCAAAGTTGACTGCATTGCAATGAAATAACCGTGGAGTTTCAAGGTTTATTTTTGACACCTCCCAGCCTCCCCAAAATGTATGAGTCTCAATTTTTTTTTTTTTTTTTTTTTTTGCCAAGGAGGCAGAAAAGATGAAGAGAGGCTTTTTCACTGTTTTTGTGGCCATGGAGCAGTGGTTTTGTTCTGATTTTTAATAGAGAGTTAGATCAAGGTGCAAGTCCCTGCTGATGTACCTGATTCCAAGCAGAACACACCATTAAGTGTTCTGGATTTGGTTTGATCACTTGCTCACATTCAGCAGTGATATTTCATACACTCTTTCCCTTCTAAATTTTATAGTTCAGAATGTCCTCTAAAGACAGTTACTTGGAAAAAGATCGATCAGAGAATTTGTGTTCCCCCAGTGCAAAACAGGGGGGAAAAAAACCCTTGAAATCTCTGCAGTTTCTAAGAAACAACATTGTCTACAGCTCAGCTCCGCCTTTAGATCCTTGTGGATCTTCTGAGGCTACTTTATTAAGCAAGTCAAAGCCCTAATTTTAAAATATGATGTAATCAGTAAGAATTGTATGTGTTAATATTCCATTGTAACGAACTCTCGTTTTTTATATGCTCTCTTCTGCTGTGTAAGAAGAGCAAACCTGAGTCATCCCACTAATTCAATATCCTAAATTCACCACAGGCTGATGGGTGGTAAAACATGAGCCCTTCCACAGCTCCTACAAGTGGTAACAGATGAATCACTTCTTGAACATCTGCCAGCAGGATAATGTTAAAAGGGGGATTTAGTCATTTTAACATTTATTAATTTACCCATTTAATTTTAGACCCTATGCCTTGACTTTGTCAGTTAAATATCCATGTCTGTATTTGCTCTCTATAGAGTGGGAATTTATGCTTTTAAAGCCAGTTTTGGGTTCAGTGCTTCAGTGACCACTGTTCACTTGTTATTACACCTTGTTCAAGAAGGGACTTACAGCTTTATAAACAACTGTATCAGTGAGGAAACCCACTGGGAGGATGACAGGGGAGTGAGGAAAAAATGTCTGCACCACAAAAAAGCGCATTTCCTTTGTCTGCTACAAGACTGCTCCTGGCATGGGAGGCTGCAGGCACAGAGTGTCCTGTTGCTGTGACAGCCTCTTGCTGTCATACCAAGGGCTGACCCAAGCCTGGAGGAGCTGCAGCTGAGCTGTGTACAAAGTGCTGCTTTGCCATCGTCTGTCACAGCAACATCTCATTAGAGGCTGAGCAAAATGATGTTTTCTGTCTAAATCTTAGTATTTCCTAGCTGCTGCTGTGCCTCTTAATGTTTCCTACACCAAATATCAGGAGCCCAGTTCAGGTGGTGGCTCACAGGCAAAGGAGAGAATAAAAGCTGCTTGCTAGCAGAGAGCTCTAGTGAAAAGGAACTAAGAAATGGAAAAATAGCTGTTATGTCCTGCCGACTATACCCGAGGAATATCTCCGAACTTCTTGAGCAGTGCAGCCAGGGATGGTCTGTCAAATCCAGTTCTAATGTGCACAGTTGTTGGTCCCAAACCTCCTACAGTCAAGGGCATTATGTGTGAACCCTTCACCTTTATCTCCTATGGTGGGGCTTCCCCAAGGACACTCTCATTCTGCTTATGTCCAGCATCCCACAGAGTCAGATGCTTCTCAACTACCCCATTGTGTTTTCCAGTTTGAGTTGGACAGGAGCAGCCTTGGGGGTGGCACAGGCTGCGGTCAGAGTAGAAGCTTGTCCCAGACCTCTCTCTTATAAATTGATAGCCATATTCCTATTGAGCTATTAATAACAGGTGATAATAATGACCTACGTAATGGATGTAAGGGTTGTGGGGTTTGGTTTTGTTTTCTTTCCCTCCACTGGTGCACAGAAACGGTGCAGTAAGGACTATGGTCTCAGGTCTGCAGGATTCTGCAATCCCTTTATCCATTGGTGAGGTTGCACTGTGGGTTTCTTTCTCCTTGTTGGCTCCTGAGCTGTTTAGTTTGTGCTATACTGAGTATCAAGCTGCTAGTATGTTGAAGAGCTGATCGGAAGCACTTTGTGAACCCTCACCAAAAAGAGCCATTACTAACTAGTAAGGTGAGAGAGCAAGAATCTTCCAGCTGGAGCTGGCATCTCTATTAGTGACTAGGAAATACAATGGCATTTAGCACATGACTTTCATTCATTAAATGCATTGCTTAATACCCTTTCTTATAACAAAGTGCCACCCCTCCTAAGCTGAGTTTACAGCTCTGTGGAACTTCTCAAAGCTGAGGAAATACTGATAAAAGTTCTGGTTTCTTTTCGTGGGTGGATATGTATAGTGTTAAGCAGTGGTGAAAATGAGTTGTCTCGATTTTTTCTGATCTTCTATAAGTGATTGATGGGTTGGTTTAGAGAAGACTGAAAGACAGTAGTGAAAGGATCTGATGGCTCTCTGGAGCTATGGGGACTGACATCCTTTAGGACTAGCTTACAAATATTATTGACAACTGAAAATAAGAAAGCAGTGTTAGCGAAGCAGCCAGGACGGAGTGTGGGAGAGGGCCTGAGGGTAAGGCTTTTTTGCAATTTGGTAAGTCTGGTTTATTCCCCAGCTTTGCCAGTAGACTTCTTTGACCTTGGTTAAGCCATTTAGTTGCTGTTGCTGACATTTTCCTGTCTCAAGCCTGTCTCCCTGAAGTGAAAATTCTCTCTACGTAATTTTTTTGTGTGTATGTCTACAACAAACATCTTACCTTACTGAGGTAACTGGCTATGGAAAGGAGAACAAATGGAACACAGCTTAGTGGTGTGCACAGCTTGATTGATATGACTTAGAAGTAAACACCAAGCTTCCTTCGTGGAAAAGATGAACTTTTGAATACACCCTTTCTCTTGGTTTTATGAGGGATTACAGGAAATGTATTCAATCTGTGTGAAGATATAAGGCTACATATTGGGATGCGATGCAGATTAATTAATCAAAAACTTCTTGTGGTGAAACAAGAACTCTTGATTTACACTTAGAAGAGATACAGAATTTTGATACAAAGAGTGATAAGATCAGATACTCAGAAGTATGAAGACACTTAATTTCTCTGGTTTTTGTGGATTTGTATTTAGGTGGTTGGAGTGGATTGGGATGATTTTATGGACAGTAAAAGAGCATCTCCTTTGCCTTAAAATACTAATTTCTTATGTTACTCAGTTGGTACTATTTCCTTTGCCTTTTTACATTTTCATTGTAAGGATTTTCAGAAATATGAAGTTCCCCTTTAAACAGCATATTCTGATACCAGACTGCAGGAAGTCTAAAAATTACATCCCTTGTCTTCTATTTATTTTTGCTTTTCAGAATTAAAGCCAGAGTAAATATAGATAAAAGAAGCCATTGTGTTAGGGAAATGTAAAATAAACACAAACAAACCCCTGAAGACATATGGAAAATCCTAAAAATATTTACTCCTAGCATCAATATGTAACTGAGGGGACTCACTGTTTGCAGCTAGTTCTTGTGTGTGGAACAAAGTGAACTGAAGGTCACGCTTGTGAATGAGGCCTGTGATTTTGGGGTGCACTGCTGGATAGAAGTGTCAGTATCCCCCTGCCATCTCTTGGAAGTCAGTGCCTTGCCAGTCAATGCAGGAAAATTTTAGGTGCAAAGTTTGACTGAAGAAGGAGTTAAATATTCATGATCTGTGGACAGTTTTTTTAACATTTTAAAAAAAATAAAATCTTACAACCACCACCAATAGCTATTACCATTCTTAGCATTCCTTTCTTGGCATCCTCACCACAAGATTAATTCCGTGGGAATTTCATGACTGTGATGCTTCATCAATCCAACAAGCACAGGTGTTTAACCACATTGTAGGAGAGGAAGGCTGTGATAAACATAACATCCCTTCAGTGGAGACATGTAAACCAGCTGGGGCCTTCAGCTAGTTTAGCAGCTTTATTTTTAACCCTGGTAGAAATATGGACTTTGGGAAATGGGCCTTCTATTAGTTTGACTAAGGTATGGTCAGAAATGAAGACAGGTCTTCCGTGTGCCAGAAGTGTAGCAAATGTCAACTAGCATTTGGTGAGAGTAGAAGAATCTGCAGCTGCTGAGGATGTGGCCTTCTGAAAACAAGGGTTAATAGAAATGACCTTTTTCATATGTAAATCTGACCTGTCCACACTGGACTTCAGTCTATAGGGGAGAAAGCAGAAAATTGTGTTGCTGCTGCTCCTCCTGTAAACCCGTGTTTTTCCTGAGCAAGTAGTATGCTACCATTGTAAAACGTAGTTATTTCACACCAAATTTGCCATAGGATTAGGCCTGCTTGAACGGTAAATCTCTCAGAACATCTCACATGACAGATCACATGTAGGTACCTTATTTGCCTGGACATGTTCATGAGGACACTCATGCATCCAAGAGTGAAGTCCAGTCACATCCTCCCGTGTAGTTGATGCGCCTCTCTTTTCGTTCTGTGACCCAGGTCCAAGCTGTTCTGAGAAGACACTGGAACCAGTACAAGATCCAGTTCGAGCACAGCTTCAGCCACTCGGACGCCATGCGCACGGCCTCCTACACCGTCTCGTCCATCAGCGACGTCCAGGGCTACAGCTACAGCCACGACTGCACCAGTGAACATTTAAATGGGAAGGGCTACCACGACACGGAGAGCGTGGTGCTGAAAACTGAGAAGCTGTATGGCTGACTGCCAGAGGCTGGGCCCAGGCCAGGGCCCTCCCCAGCTCCGAGGCTGATCTCATGACTTTGTGGCCAGAAGATTTTACCTAGCGTGGGATATGTAATTCTCCTGAATGATGCAAACTAAACCAACACGTTTTTCATATGTATGTATATATATGCATATATACATATGTTTGTGTTTCTGTGTATCTATATAGTATGGACATCTGTACATATATATATCTCTATATATGTATGTGCATTTATATAAAAATACAAACTTTGCCTCTTCAGTTTCTACTGTGTAGACAAAGTTGGCAATTTTTTGTACAAAGGGAATCAATGAAGGATTTCTTATTTTCTTGGAAGTTTGTATGACTGTGTTGTGTTGAAGCCACTTCACTTGCCTATAGAATCTTAGAGTGTAAATACCATACTGTATTGTCTTAATTCAACCTAAAATAGAACAAAGGAAGATGGTTAAAGTAGGTGCAATAATAATAGATTGTCCAGGTTAATTTTGTGTCCAGCATTTGACTGCCAAAAAGGCCCATCAGGTAGTCTGAGATAACAGACTCAAAGATATTGATGATTTAGTTTAGGCAAAGATATTGACAGTTTGGTTTGGCCAGTTTGATTTTTCTACTATTTTGAATCAAGCACAAAGACACCAGTACAAGTCTGAGACTGTACTCACTTCTGTACTGCAATATAAAACTTTAAATAAAATATCTCAAAGCTTGCTATAAACTATTTTTGCACATACAGGAGTGTTTTCTTCTCAAGTTTGTGGAACTTTCTTTGTGGCTTTACCACAGAGATCGATGAGGCCTTACTGCCAGAAAGAGAAGTAGTAACCTGGGTAACTCTACATCTTTCCAGACACTAATTAATAATTGAGGCTGATGGAACTTCACTCTGTGCTTAAGAGATTATTTACTGAATTTGTTGTAGTCATGTTATTGTTTTGTTTTAATTTTACGTATTTCCCTGGCCATATACTTGATAATTTATTCCTTCATTCTTGGGGCAAAGTTTTGATTAATTTTGTGGCTTTTTTTTTTTTTGTCTGAGAAAAGCATGTGAGACTGAACACGGAGCACATGTTGTGCCACCTTGAAAGCCAGTGTATGAGATTCAGACTACTCAAGCAAACTAATGTTAGTAATAGTCATTATTTGGAAAATCCAATTTAGTTTGTCTTACATAAGGTTCAAAACATTATGGACTGAGAATTTAATATTATTTTGGTGTGCTTGATTCTGAATCTCTGTGTTACTTAACTTGGAACAGTATTTTATAAGTTTTTTTCTTCACTTCTACTGGTTAACAAATGCCTCACTGAAAATGAGGAGGTTATCAGCAACATCTTGAGAAAATGTGTCTTTATGGCAGTCTATCTTTTTTTAAATCCTTAGGCTTAAAAGAAATAGTTTTCTTAAGCAAAATGGCAGAAATGCTCAAGAATGAGGGCATGATACAAGGTGAGTGTAGAAAAACTCTTACTAAAAATCACAAAAATGGAAAAGGGCTTTATTGGTTACTTTGCAGATAAGTCTGCTTCAAGTGGGGAAAAAACAGAATGAAGTAGAAGAAAAGTAGATGCTGGAGTTGATAGACTATTATGCTAATTAATGTATATCTGGTGCATGTAAGCCAGTCAAAAAAAATGAAACAGTTCTGAGACCACTTCATTTTTAAATACTTAATTTTGTATATCAACAACTTGGTTTTAACATTTAAGCATTTTCATCAGTAGCTTATCTGTAAGCTTCGTTAGCATCTAGTTAATTTGCTGTCACAGTGTTTATTGATTTGTGACTTCATAAGGCTTTAAATGCTTTGTATTTAGAAGGAAAACATTAGGAGGATGCAGTAAGTTCACACCACTTGCACCTTTCTGTAGTTTTTTTACAGATCTTACACACCTGGAGTTTGAATTCCCAAAGTTTTTTATTAACAATTTAGTTTTGTATTATAGGATCTCAGCTAGGATGAACAAATCAAGATTTCTGTTGTTCTGCAGGGCTCTCTGGTTGATTGATGGGAATGATTTGAAAGTCGGTTGGATTCTGTACTTTAGAATAGTGTGAAATCTTGCAATCAGATGCCACAATCTCTTAAATTGTAAGAAAACAGTAACAGTGTTGGCTACAACATGATTACTTACTTACAACTCTGCTTGCTGAGCTGTGTAGTGTTAAAATGTCTGCAATGTTCTGAAAATAGCAGTGGTGCAGAAAATCCCTGCTCTGGTTTGGCAGCATTACACTTGTGGGACCAGATCATCAGCTGGTATGAATCTGTCTTGAGTTTCATATCCAGAATCAATGGGTGCCAGCTGAGAGTCAAAACCCGGGCAGATGTGTGTCCATTTAAAACTACTTTGAAGTCCTTTATGGCATATTGTCCAACAATTATTTCAATGGTACCTGGTGGGTGGTTGTAATTAAAACGTGACTGTTTAGAGTGTGATACAATATTTGACTTTGAATCAAGCTTCCCTCTCAGCTAGGCAGTTCAAATTTAATAGCCTATAAATTTTTATCATTTAATGTAAAGTATTAGTTGTTAATTGCTCCCTGTCCTCTGTTAGAGAAACTTGTAATGGTAATTTGGGAAGGAAGATTGTTTTTCTGCAGAAAACATCCTGCTTCTAGGTGGACAGTCGCAGCATGGTTCCAAGCACTTGTCTGTCTTCACTTTGGAAAAGAAACACATCCAGCTGGTGTGCAAGAAAATGTTGGTAGCTGTGGAGGGTTATATGGCATAGGAGAGCTACATTTTCCCTCTCCTCACAAGAGTAACTAACCTATTTCCTGTTTTGCATTGGGAAATATAAATTCCCTATTTTGTCTTCCTACCTCACCTTTTCCAGTTCCTACACAAGCAAGAGAAGGGTCTGCTTTTTCAAATGTTTTTTTCTGTCACAATAAGTTAAAATCAAACCCTTATGCTGATTTCTCATGGCTGATTTTCTACCTTCAAGAGTGCTGTAGTCCTTAGCTGTAGGACGGAAGAAAACTCTGCTTTGGTGGGGCTCTGGGATTCCTTTGAACATACAAAATTATCTGTTATTTGCTCTTTATTTGTTATTTAGTGTGAGGATTTATTGTGTCAATCTACGGGAGCTACAGAAATACTTGTCTTACATTTGGTATCTGTATGTTAGTTTTCTGTGAGAGGAAATGTCTATTTTTAATGCTACTGTCTTCAACTAAATAAAAGGCTCCATTGCAGAGTGACCCCAGTTCTTTGTTTGTTTTGGTGGTTTTTTTTTTAATGTTAGAATTTATTGTATGTATTTTTTCATTGTGATGAACTGCTACAGTATTTGGCTGTAGAAATGCTGCAACACGTACTCCCTTTCATGTCCTGAAACATTTGGGCTGGAAACCAGGCAACATCCAAGTATTGTACCATGTAAATAAGAGTAATAGAAGCTATAGGATTGTATTTATTGCATACACTCAGAATGAAATGGGAAAAATGTGAAGTTATTTTTTGGTTGTGCTTTATTGTCAATTTGTTCATATGAATCATCACACATTTTAATTGCCGAAAGAAGTATTATGTTGATGATCAATAAAGTACTACTACATTTACTCTGATCTCTGGTGCTGTAACATGGAAATAACAAATCTGATCTAAACTAGGCTTTTGTTCATGTCCTATGTGTTAATTAAATATTAGCCCAGGGAGAAAATCATTGCATAGAGTTACTAAAAATTATTCTGTTTAAGTGTTTATTTAATACTTACATTTTTCATGCATAGTAGGGTGTTGCATTTCTGGAGGAAGCTTGCATAGATGACTTAATATAAAATGGCTGCACTTAAAATTATTTACTCAAAAACTTCATATTCCTATTTCTTGCCTCTTGAATTTGCCTTTTAATAAAAAGTATTAATACTTACTTATGTTAAGAAGCCAGATTTTCTCTAGAGACTAAAGGAAATGTATCGATCTTCTTTCCACCAGTCTTGGTGGATTTCCTCTCAACAGTGTTTGACCAGATCTCAACCAGAGGCTTATCTGTGCAGAAGCTGCTCTGATCTGTGAGACCTACAAGAAGTAAAGCAATAGAAAAATGAGTGAGATTTCCACCACCTCAACACAATTGATGATATCTGCACTAAAGCTGTGAATGACAGGTATGCTTTAAATCTGTAAAACTGGAGCTGTTCTTTGAACACCAAAGCCTATCTGACTCTAGACAGATGCCTGTCAGCACATCATTGCTAAACTTTTGAATGGTATCAGCTGATGATCAAACCACTATAATATAGATCAGGGAAATGCCAGAGTAAGTGGGCACTTCATATACAACTCGTTGCTCACCTAACTTGCCCTTCAGCACAGGCACTAGCCACAGCAGTATGTGGGCATAGCAGCTCTAGTGGGGAAGCTTTATAATTGTAGTTACATTGTGCCAACTTGGGTCTCCCCACCCTGTTGCAGGCCTAAGTTTCAAAAGCCAACCAGGTTAAGTGTGCTTCTGCCTGCAGTGGTGGCACAGGTCATGACAGCTCTGTTGGCAAGTGCAGCCTGCAGGAATTCTGTTTAACTTGCTCAGTTCCCTAGAGCTGGGAGGGTCTTCTTTTTGTATGCCTTTGAGCAAATCCCATGAAATTTAGAGCTGGACTGCTTACCTGCTTCCAGAGTGGAAAAAAAAAAAAAAAAAAAAAAGAAATGGAAACAGTATGTTGGTTTTTTTTTGTTTTGACTTTTGAGCAGCAGCCTATAATTCCAGGTTATTTTGTTTGTATCTAGTTCCTAGAACTGAAAGTCAGTAGAAATTGTTACAGACTCTACCACTACTAATTTATGGCTGCTGCTCCAGCTAAGCCCATGGTTTTCTCTTTTCTACCCATACCTACTAACACCACTCACTGCTTTGCAGTGATACAGACTCTCTGTATCTGCAACAATTATTTTGTACTTTTATAGATATAACTATAGAGAAAGCAGTAAAGCCAGTCTTCCAAATCCAAATGTTACCACCTGCAACAACTTATCCTTATGCCCAGCAGTAGAAAGTAACACAAATGATATTCACAGTAGGATTTGCAGTTGGACTATACATGTCCAAAAGCCTGTAACCACAGTATTTTGCTCTTGAAAGAAAATTATAGCATCCTAACCTCCATAAATGAGAGTAAACAGCAATTCTTAGATTTTATACATAATTTTTAAAGAAGAAAAGCTCTTAGAGCACAAGTAGCCTTGTAATATTTAGACATACCAACAAATTCACTAGAAAATAAAACAAAAAAAAAAAAAAAAAAAAAACACACCAAACAAGCACTTTGGCATCACCTATTGGTCAAAATGCCATTCTACTTTCAGCAGCATATGAAGATTACATCCTTCGAAAAATATTCTAAGTGCCCTACTAGTCTACCTCCCACAGTCTAGTCATGGCAGTCACCTCTGAAGTAAAAGTTATAATCCAAAATTTTAGGTTTTTATAGTTAATGGATTCTAAAAAAAAAAAAAATAAGTGCAAAGAAAATAAAAAATTCATTTTGAATTAGTAGACCGAGTGAATCACTCCCATTTTTAACACTAAGCCTGCAAATTGGTCTATGCACATTGAAGATAAAGTAACAGAATTAAAACTAAAACCGTAGTGAACAGGAGTAGGCTTCTTTATAGCCAAAGCTGGCTCTTCATTCACTGGGAGTCATTAACCTTTTGAGAAAGGACAAGCTGAGACGAAATGCAAAACTCTGTAACATGTCACATTTTGTTTGGGGCAACCATTTGTGTTCAAATCCATACTTGAAACTAGAACAGGGGAGTGGAGGAAGGGGGAGGCAGGTGGCTGAGCCGACAGAGGCATCCCCCAGCCTCGAGGCGTGTTGCAGGCTGCCATGGCAGCTCCGACTGCTGCAGCACCCCCTACCTTATTATACACCAGGCCACAGCCAACGAGCAGAGAGTTTAGGAACAGCAGCATTATTCTTACTCTGGCTAGTGAAATAGTAACAACATACAATACATTTCACATATAAGTGAATACAGGTTTGGCCACAAAAACCGTAGGTAAAAGCAATCAACCTTTTTCAAATCTCACTGAAAAGCCTCAGCAAGGCCTATTTTTACATCTACTATTTCTATAAATAATAATCAGTGAACAAAGCACAAGTTTTTTCCCCTGTCACTTCATCCTTATACACTGCAAGCATTCTTTTTTTCAGGCACTCATCTCTAAATGGTAACAAGAGACGGACTGGAAGTTCAGAGCTGACAGCACTGTCTATAATTAGAATTATTATCCATTATTGCACAGGTGTGTGTTTGTAATAACTTTTAAAAGACACTGTCTAAAAGAAGAATTTTGATTCATCCCCATGGAGATTGTGCTTCATTTGAGACAAATGACATACAGGATTGCTCTTTAAGCTAAACTTAGTTTTATCACTACCCAAAATAAAAATGTGCATGCTAAATTATTAAGATATTTGCAACTACAGTTCCTAATAGTTATTTCAAAGTTTTCTTCCCCTCAAGAAACTTCACAACATTCTAAATGAAAACTGTTACAAAACAAAATCTCTTCTGATTAGTACCAACTCACCTAGAGCTCTGTGCATCACGTGGATTTAACGGAATATAAAGACAGAAAACTCAAAGCCTCGAAAGCATCTTTTCTGGAAAAGTGCTTACACATTATTGTTAATTCTTGATTTAAGATGATGAAGCTTTTCTGGAAATTCAGGTTGCACAACCAGTGACAAACCAAACCAGGCCACACAGGAAAAAGAGGTGAGGTGACCCTTGCGGTGGTCCCTGGTGCTGTCTGGTTAAAGGAAGTTTTCATGGTGAGTGCAGTCACCTTGGCTGCTGAAGAAAAGGAACAACAACAACAGTCCCACCTGTTTCTCCATGTTCTGACAGTCCACTGCACATGCAACAGCTTTGTGCACAAATACATGAGGAAACAAAATGCTGACTTAGTAAGGAACAACAATCTTTTGATGTTACAAAAAGTACATTGCACTGAACGGAAATACATGTCAAGGAGTTTTGTTATTTGAAACACAACAATAAACATGATGCTGGGTATATTGGATTTAAAATAAAGAAAAAAAAAGTAGGATGAACTATTTTGTGCCTGCTTTTATACATGTGCTACAGAAAGGTTCAAAATCGGAGTATTTTCCCCTTTCATACCATGTACTTGTACACTTAGAGAAGTGATAACAACTTTGTCCCCTAAGTTCCACTGAATGTAAGACCTTAAACATCAGTAAAGATCTAGGAACACAAATACTTAATCACATTTTACTTAGCTAACCTTGAATATGAGCCAAATACGTGCATTTAACAAGCACAAAAGCACATTTGGCTGGGTTTCCCGGAAGGATCTGTGGCCTTATATATTCCACAGAATAATGTCCATAGCCTGATTTGTTTCTGTTACAAGGGACTCTTGTCTTCTGATTCCAAATGGACTCCAGGAGCTGTCTTCAAACACTGGCCTCTTCCATCACATTTCAGGCAGATGACAACAGTAGGGTTTTCCCTGTTCAAAGGTCTCTTTCAGTATTCTGTAGCCAGTCACCATGGATACTTCAGAATCTGTGACGAGAACAAAATTCACAGCAAGAGATCTCAGACTTGGATGAAAACTTGTAATAGATTTGCATTGCCAGTCCTTGGTTTGTGATTGGGTACAGCAACACTGCCTCCACTTGCACGTTTGCAGCTCTCACACAAAAAGCATCTCAGTTTAACACACTTGTGATACACTTTATCCACATGATGTAATGAATTAACTACGATTTAGAAAGCTAGAATATCAATTCTTTCAAAAGCCTCATAGTAAATACCTGTGGTAACACTAATTGTCTTTCAGATAATGTCAAGGTTTGGACTCTGACCTATATAGTCCTTTCCAGGCCGGGCCTGTATTTGCTATAAGGTATAGAAAATATTTTGCTTTCTTTTTGACTGTGGAAAATGACAGTAGCTATTTTTCATTTTCATTTAAAGCTAATCATCTCTCTTTTCTTTTTTTCCTCCTTGTTTTTCCCCACAGGGACTTGTTTATAACCATTAGGAGTGCTGTAAATAGCCTGCTCTAGCCATAATTAAAAAACTGATTAGAATGATCTGTAATTGAAATACACAAAATTCTTAATGAAGAAAGTTGAATCAGGAAGCTTTCACAGCAACAAGGAAAATATTGAAAGCAAAACTGGAAATATGCTGGCACCAAAATTCTAGAACTATATTTTTGTTGCAGATAATAACAGCACTACATACACCTATGTTACTTCATGATATAGTGGAAAAAAGATTTTTTTTAAAAAAAAGTCATGTAATGTGTTTTTTTTTTTTTTAGAAATAAGAGCACTTCAAGTGGTAAAATACATTTTTAATGTAAATTCTACCAAAATATTTTGAGTTTTACACCTTGTTCTCTTTCCTGCCACCTCAGACCTCAGTACTTCACAAGCTTTGGCTTTTTTTTTTTTTTTTTTTCTTCGCTCTTTCAACTAAAATCCTCCTCCTATTTCATAGCATTCGCCCCGGATCAACACCCAGCAGGTATCCACAGCCCTGCAAAATACTTCCGCTTCCACCAGCCACCTCCAAAGACCCTGGGAAGTGGGGGTAACACTGCTCCCACCTGGCATCTCTTTCCCAACCCCGGCAGCTGTGCCGGGAGCACAGCAGGACAGTCACTACCAATCCCTGGCTTTCCCTTTCAGCTGAGGTACACTTGGCACAGGGATGAAGGAAGCAAAGCCTCAGAGAATCTTTAACTCACACCCGTTTCCTCAATGAAGTTGTTCTGGCACTGGGGAATGACTGGCACTGTGCCTGCCTGCAAGGAAGAATGCACCGAGCTGGTTTTGAGGCTGTCCTTCCTCGCTGTGCTGCAGAATCTCTGGCCTTCTCCTCAGGTCCTCCTTTTTTATGCCTTTATAATGCTGTTGAAACAACTAAAGGGAAAAAGAATCCCCATCAGTTTCTAAGTGCAGCAGCTGATGCAATATGAAATACAGACATACCTAAGAATCCATCATATTTCTAATCTTGCAGAAGCATAAAAAAACTAAAGCCTGGAAGTACTAAACATCCACAGACAGGATGAACACCCTGAGAGCCAGCGGTGACACCGCAGGGACCCAAAGACAATTTCAGCATTCAAAGTCTATAGAGAGGTGTTACAAAAAAAAAAAAAAAAAAAAAAAGGAGCATTCAAAGTCTAAAGAAGGGGGTTACAAAAAAAAAAAAAAAAAAAAAGGCAAAAAGGTGCTTGTGCAGTTACAGACTGTCAATGATTTAAAACTCCAAGAAGAGACTATTATTGCAAAGGAAATACATTTTAGGCTAAAGAAAAATTGCATATTCCTCTATTTACAGATACTGTCCATTTGTTTTCCAGGCACATGTGTGCTGCTGAGAGGAAAAGTTCAAAGGGCACCTGAGGCTTCTGCCTTTATCAACAATGGGCACAAGCCATATGCTTAAGAGAAAGGATACAATAGCAACTTTACACGTTCTTCTCTTTTTCCTTCCTTAATTCCCCTGGCTCCTTCTTTTATTCACAAGATAATATCATCTGGCTCCACTACAGTGATTCTGCATGATAAACTCCTTAGCCACACAGTCCAGTTCCCTACAATTAGTGCCAAGATAAAGAAATGATTCATACTTCTCTTAAAGCAATATTTACTGTTGAATTTAAACACATTCTCTTGTTTTTAGAATAGATAAGAAAGTTCCCATAGACTTCAATAAAGCAGTATAAATAAGATGTCTAGACCCACCTAACTGTCTACAAGTGAGCATGATCATTTTAAAGATTGGAAATACTTTTTTAATACTGTCTTCTTTGGTTGCAGCTCAACAATATATGACTATAATGAGAACAACTAGTCTAGCAATGCTTCACTGAATTCTAAATAAAATGTACAGAACTAGCAAAGGTTTGGATCAAATACATACAGATGCATATCATTAAATAAAAAACCACCACGTTTGCCCTGCTTGCTTCCACCTAACCCTTGAATTAGTATTGCTGTCACATTCACAAATGGTCAACATCTGTATATGGTACTCATGGAACACCTTTTTGGCATGTTCCATTCACCAACTTCTTGGAAGGACAGGCTGTATGTTTTGCAAGACACACTTAAAGAATCACAGTTTTCGTTAAGTTGCAAATAACTGATATTTACTGGAGAACGTGAATGACCTCATGGGGAGAATATGCTCTGAAGTACATTAAAATACACAATGAAAAATATAATTAACAGTCCTTTCAGAAAACTCTTAACACCTAATTACCTTTTCTAGGCCTATTGTATTCTGTTTCCAGGCTCAGAATGAGCTGAAAGTAAGTATTGAAAACATTGTATGTACCTCTGGCGCATTGCAATCCTCCTCAGGATCCTGTAGTGAATCTCCTTTTCTAGACCCAGTGTGACTTTGACCAGCCTAGATAACGTTCTGTTGCTTGATACAGGTCCAAGATTACACTTAATTGTGTCAGAGTGATGTTTAAATTTAAAGGATGATCCTGGCAGATATGACTGTATCATCATCTTCATGCTCTGTTTTTCAAACAACACAGCTCAAGGGATGTACTAGAGATACATGGAGTATGATCCAGTATGTTCTTCTGAATGCAGAGAAAGGCCAGACAGACTGTTTCTGATGTATAGTATTGCCTTTCAGTAAAAATAGCTGTTTAAAATTGAGACCATGGGATCCCCTCATTAACAAACAGCATGAACAGCATATTCTCATTTCAGTGATGACAGAAAGCACAATTCAGCAAAAAAGATCTTGTTTCTCTCCACTTGCTTTGAACTTGTCATTTTCTTTTTGAAAGCATTCTTCATCATCTGTAAATACTTAGCTTGGCCATGTGATGGGGAATTACAATATTCCCTCCTCTCCAACTATGTGTCATTAAAATTATTCCACTTTGCTTTGAGATTCAAAGTTAATTCATCTGCACATTACTTTAACCGCCTCTGAAGTCTGCAGCCACAGGAAGGTGAACCTTA
>NW_008596762.1:37645-102164 GCF_000691845.1 Merops nubicus | reverse complement strand
AGAAATGCAACAGAGGTGCACCTGTCCTGCCAGAGCTCCAGAAAGCCATGGGCATGATCTAAATACTTAAGACAAGATACATTCTTACCTGTTGGTTCAGTGAAGGTCTGTGACCACCCAGCTATCCTGACATCAAACTAGTTCAGGAATCCCTTTTACTCAACACTGTCTGGTGCTGGATTATTCTCTGACTCTTTCCTGTAAACCATACAGGAACATCTGCAAGAGAAGAGCTCCCTGAGATTTCCACCTCTCATGTGAACTTGAAGAGTGCCAAACACATTCTGGCCCTCTTCTGTTTAAATATTTAGTTTATTTAGCTTTCTTGTCTCCTTTGAGTCTATCTTGGCTCTGTTCTAAGAGCCAAGATGTTCTTTTCAATATCTAATGTCTTTTTTAAAAAAGCCACTACAGTACCCATCAGCAAGTGCTTCACACACTGGCAGTTTATCACAACAGCTATTCCAGACTAGTTATTCCAGAACTCCCCTTGTGGACACTGTTCCTCCAGAATAAAAGAGGATAGTGTGGTTTTACTCTCAATTTGCTTTATTCATGTTGGAACAAAACGTTTTAACCATAAAAAAAAATAAAATTCTGGAACATCTACTCTGGCAAATTTCCAAGCACAGTCTTCCCACCAGTAGCTAATGGAGAAGCAAAACATAAGGCTCTCCAAGACTCCAGAGCATATTTCGGATCTATAAATCATCATCTCCTATATCAGGTCCTCGAAGAATCTTTAATAATTTTGTGCTAAACGTTATTGTTCTTGTATGGTAGCCACACAACTACATATCTGGTAGAGCTGACTGTTCAGTGAATAGCCGTGAGAGTAAAAATGTACTGTATAAGCTTATGATTTTTCTAGACAAGAAAAGTGAGGATGTCTGGGCTTGCTGAAAGACACAACAAGCAAAATGTTGCAGAAAGCTTATATTTAAGCTTTCACAACCTGTGTCACTAACTACCTGTGTGTGGGTGTATATGGATTTTACAAACATGCAGAAATTGCAACTAGTGTTTGGAAGAGCAGTAAAGAAGGCTCCTTTCTTTACTATCCTGAAGCAAATTCTCCAGTAACTTTGGCTTTATTCCCGGGAACTCAATATACACTTCAGCATATCTGACAACAGAATTGTCACCCAAGAGGCAGCCTACTTGGAGACAAAGAAACAAACCTATTCTTTGCTCCATTTAGGTCATACTCACATAATGTGGTTTTCTATAGCAGCAAGAGAATGGATGGATTAACAAGCAGCCTTCAAGCAGCACAAAGCTCTAAGCAATCAAATCCACTGACATTTTCAAGACTGCCTTACCTGTGCAAGCTGCTGCTGTGTGATGTGGTGTTGTTTGCCAGGCTACATCCAAATGACAGAAACATGTCATATAAGAATGCTGATGGGAATATGCCAGATGTGCACTCCTTGGTGTCAGTCACTGCCCTTCATATGGAACAGGATGCAGAACTGCTGCTCTTGGTTCATTTTGCTGCTGGGGTCACCATCAGAGTCAGAGGTGGTTTGCTAGTTCATGAAATAAAAGGTTTTAAACTGAATGCCAATAAAACAAATATTACAGACTGAACTCTATTTCCATCACTCCAGAAGAAACACGGTAACTAAATGCCCCTCTAAAAAATTAATCCATTCAATTTTATTTTTTTTTTAAATAAAAGTTATTTACTGCATGACAGTTTCCAAATATTGAAGAAATAGTGAAGGAAAGAATTATTTACTTTTAGAACAAGTTAAAGTTGTTCACTACAATATTATTTTGCCTGGGGAGAAGGCTATTGTTTTTAAGAGGCTATGATAAAATATGGAACACAAAATCAAAATGCATAACACATCAAAAAATGCAGAACAGAAAAAGTAAAATTCTGAAAAGCTAAAATTTCCCACATTCCCTTCTCTCTGTTTTTTTTGTCATTATAGCAAACATACCTTTGTTTTATTTTTGCCTGACATTTTCCTTCATTTTTTTTTTTTTTTTGTATTTTTTTGCATTATTCAGTACATAGACTTGCAGTGAAGCAAGTTCTTTAAATATATCTAATTTTTGGCACTAAGGAAGACACACACCTCCTCACTGGCTTTAAATAAACACCTCCCCCAATTCACAGACTACTCTTCATCTGACAGCAGTTAACACACTTAATGAGATGTATGTAATACCCTGTAAGAGACAGCAGCAAATTGTCACAACATCTTTAATAGCATTTTTTAATTTCTCACATTGAGCAATATTTTGAGATTTGACCTGATACTGCATTCACATTTTAGGCAAAGTAAGACAACCGTGGGTTTGTTTCATGTTTTCTGATGTTACTCAAAGCAAAGAGCTGCTTTGTGCTTTGTCCTTTTAGCCAGCACACCCAAATCCTTAAGCTATTTCAGGTTTATACTAGATTTGCAAATAATGTTTTTGTATGTGAAACACTCATTTGTCTACTCTTGGAAAGGAGAAGAATTTGCCAGGATAATTTTTGCAACAGAAATATTTTCCCTTCAGCCAGTTACAAGCAATATGGTCCTTCCATGACTCCAGACTTCTCTTCCCCAGACCAACCCAAGTAGATTAAAAATATTTTTTTATCTGTTCACAATAGCACTGAGGTTTGTTGGTGTCTGTGATGCACAAGCTGCAAAACTCACATAAGGATGGAGATGCTCTGCCAGCTGTGGCAGGCAGGGTGCCTACTGTAACTTACCTACAAACCTCTGCCCGTCCACCCCTTTCCCATGCTTACTATAGAGGCTGAAGAGGCCATTCCCATTTCTTTCCACTCTTGATCAGAGTCTCTGTGATAATCTCTTTTCCTCTTCCAGGTTTCCAGCTAAATCCCTACACTGTTACATTTGCCTTCTGCTCAGTGACATGGCTGAAGCAGTGAGGAGTCAGCAAATCTCAGCCTGCTGTAACAGAGTGTCCAGGTGGCCACGAGGTTGTATTTGCCTCTTTCTTAAAATCGGTACAGAACTGTTGGAACAACCAACTGTTGGAAAAATATCTGAGATTGCTATCTTGCACGTGACATATTTTTAAAGAAGTGAAAAATATTCCTTTCTTCTTTATTATTTTGAGTCTGTTCATACAGCATAGCCCTTTGGATGTTTTTGTTCTTTCCTACAGCAAAGTTGCTGTTATTGTTTTCTGTTTCTCCCCAGAATGATAAATAGCCAGCTATGGACACAGGAGCTTATAGACAAGTTCTGCTTACAGCTTTCTTTGTTACCCACAGAATGGGGATTTAACAAATCCTACCGGCACATTGCTGAGCATGCATAAAGAGCATATTGGAGAGGTGATGTATTCGTGGCTACAAAACCCCCCCGATGGTCCCTATTCTTTAAATTTATGCTGAAGGAAAGAAAAAATAAAAGTAAAAAAGGAGTTCTTTCCAACTCCAACAATATATGATGGGCCTATCAGTCACACTCCTCATAGAGGTAAGGTAGTTGCATGTTGAAACCACGTGTAGTACTGAAAGTGGTGTGAAGGTGACTTGTCTACCAAAATGAAAGTATGAATTAATTCAACATTCATTTTTTTCATCTCATTGTATGGAGAATTGTTTTTTTTTTTTGAACTTACATATGTAAAGGTAAATAATAAGTGGCAAAAAAAAAAAAAGATCCAAACGATTGACAGCAGCAGCTTTATTCAAAGCTAGAGTGCCTCTTAAGAAAGATAATTCTGTGGTCTATCACATATTTTTTTGAATTTACTCTTACATGGCTGATTTCTTTTCACTGACAGCAAGAAAGTATGACCTTTTAACAGGGACTGTGAATTGCTCTGAATGTTCTCCAGTTTTTACCATTGTTTCAGGTCCTTAAAATGTGTTACCAACAAACTTCAGAGGACGCATTGCCATTTCAGCAATCCAAATTCAGTATTTGACAAAAAGCAACAGCCACCCTGGAGGTGATACAGTCTCCAACCTAGAGATTTCTGATTGCTTGCCTTAAGACAATCAATCAGGAACATAAGGTACATGGCCCAGGGGCTTGAGGAATTTCCTCCAGACAGATAACTGAACTATTGCGCCTGGAAATAGCATCATTGCTTACAATGCAATGATATATTTTAGGGGCTCTTAGAATTTTTCATTCTTCAGCCTGTCTCCCCCATGACAGATAAGCCTCCTATGGTGAACCATGCTGCACGTAGCTTAATGAGTTATTGAGGACAAGAAGCTGCAAATAAATGTTTTTCTTATATTGAGTTCCTATGCATTTTTTTTGGAAGAGTTAGAAAAATGAGTGTGTGATAATTGAATTACTGTGTTTCCTTACTGAAGTCACTTCCTGACAAGCAGCCAAACTAATTTTCTAAAATAAATAAGTAGGAGATCTTGAATAACCCAGCCATCTTGGCTGGTTACAAATGGTGCAGTATTATTCTGGCTAAAACAACCTATGTTATTCTTTTATTCCGAAACAGTGTGTATAAGCCAACTAAAACCATTATTAATTTATTGTAACTTTCAGATTTCTACATTCAAAGAGATAAAACCATTTAAAGCAAACTGTTGTCAAAGATATTAACACTACCTTCAACCTTAAACTTTGTTTTTATTTTCCTCCACAAAAACTCCTGCTCAGGTTTGGCAGGTAAGAAATTGCATTTTCATAAATGATGATTAAAATAACATTTACATATAAGAAACCCCAAAAAACCACAATTGCCACCTGAAACTCACAATGAAATAAGCATAAGACTAGTCTTGCAGAATGTAAAAAGCAGGTTAAATGATGCTATCTATAGAACACAAGGCTTAGGGCTGAAAATGATCATAGGACTTTTTAATACACCTGAAATAAAAGAGAACATGTAAACTCCAAATATCTCAAAAGGCTCTTTGAAAGTTCTATTAAAACCACTCCTGATTTTTTCTTGGAAGTTGTTCCCATCCTCAATAAAGTTAGAAAGACAGAATCGTTTCGGGGTTGGAAGAGACCTTTAAGATCATCAAGTCCAACTGTTAACCCAGCACTGCCAGGTCACCACTAAATCAAATCCCTCCAGGGATGGTGACTCCACGTGTCAATGAAAGTTTGTAGTCATGCTTTGCCTCCTGTAAGAAGCCGAGCCAGAGTTAGCAGCTTTCTTTTCTTTGCTTTTATACTGGAGAATTCTGCTTCTGCACATTAGAGTTGTTCAGCTACACAAATAGAATTGATAATCTAATGCTAAAAGCTATCAGTCCTTTATGGGAAGACTTAAATTAGTTTTAAATCTTCTGTATTACTGGAGATTATAGACTCTCAAGTGAAGTAGTAAGATTTACCAATGTTCTTTACCAAATCTACCACCCTCTTGGCCTTCTCTTACTGAAGGCACACCTCAGTCACTTGGGCACGAAGTCTGAGCCTGGTTACACAGCTTAAGCTGCTTTAAACTTACTTTTGTTGAACAAGTGACCAGACTTTGTAATGAAGTGCTTAAACAGAGTATCCACAGGAGCAGAACACTCCACAGAGGGGCTGCAACAGCAGCAAGAGCCCTCCAAGCAAATGAGTGTTTGAGACAGTCCATCACCATATTATTGGGCAGTGTATTCCATTGTTGGGTTCTAAGACGCTGGAACTCCTCACTGTGCAAGTGCAGGGCTTTACTGGTGAGCACACAAACACTACAGGGGCCTGTCCACAGCATCATGCACAGTGATCAGACTGCAATGAAGACAGCTAGAGGTCATTGGTCACCACAGCCCTCAGCTGACTCAAGCAGATGGTAAAATAACAGTTTTAACAAAAAATATTCTCTACTAAACAATAGTTTCCCTGAACTAATAAAGTAATACTCCATGAAGGAGCTGATTCACTAGCATCAAAAGTTTTAGCCATATAACTATTTTTAATATTCATGCTCTTTGGTGTAGTGGACCTGATACTAGACAAACACAGACACTGAGTTTTGTGCTGGAAAGTAAACTATGAAAGCGGTGGCAGTACCCAGTGTCAAAATTGTTAAGTTTATCCTAAACCAGCACCTACTTTTTGATGATTTCATTAAACTGGCAAAAGGCCATGCTTGCAGTTTCATCACTGGCAGTACACTGAACCCAACAGGTTCTGTACTGGAAGAGGGAAGTTGAACTGGGTGGGTCTTGATGGTCGTCAGTGGAGTTTGAGAGAGATGTGATGAGCGTGTTAAGAAGCTGCAAAATAATAAAGCATATTTGTAATGGACCAAATCTATCTGTAATGAACAAACACACTGATAGATTTCATGTATGAATCTCTGTAGAAAATATTTCCTACTTAATCGTCTTCAAAAGCGGCAACAATTGCACCCTGTATGAAAGTGTGGCATTACCAGTTAGGAAACAGGATATAAAATCTTAACAATTACCGACAACCTGCATGAATGGCATCCAAGATGTATAGGGAATTCTAGAATATTAGAAATGAAAATATTCTGCAATTAAGTTCACTCTTTAAAGTAGAGAAAAAATTAACAGTACCACACAGCAAAGTGATCATTCTTAAATATGTGACCTTCTCACCTAAACTTTAGCCAACTCTAAGACAACTTCACAAAACTTGTGAATTTAATTGATTCAGACTCCAAAGCAGAAGATTGGAGAAAAAAAGTGCAGACTTTTAATTTCATATTTTAAATTATTTTTCTGTTGTGTTGAAAGTACAGAGTGTAAATTTCTGTTTATAGAATGCAGTTTAACCTCTGACATCATTAGTAGTCTAGCACACCACTCTGTCACTCTGTTTACTGTTGGCTAAGAAAAAGGAACCAACCCAACAACTCTACAAACACACCACGGCAATTTTCAAAATTACACCTACCTGCTGTATCTGATTTACTTTGAGACTATTTCTAGAGATTTATTATACACATTAATTGCAAGGCAATACTGTACAACAGGTAATAATTACTGAGCATTTCTTCTATTTTTTCCTCCTCTTTCCTTTACCCTCTTGCTTCCTAGGGCAAAAGTTCACAAACACAGGACTGTCCCATCTGTTTGCAAGATGACTGTTACCATTTCAGCTCCCAGAAACTTCAGTTTGCAAATATTTGGCTGCAGTAAGAGATGATGTGCTTTTTATTGTTGGGTTTTTTTGGGTTTTTTTTTTTTTTTTTTCCCCCACTCAGAATGAACTCTCACACAAAACTATTATTAACTCCACCTTAACAGTGATAATCAGTGCTTAAATGAGTAGATTATTATTTCTTTACCACAATTTATTTTTATTCTGTAATTTTCAAAACTCCACAAAGGACAACAACTACATGCTGTAGGAATCTGGACAGACACATTGGCTTTACACTGGAAAGTTTACAGTTTTAGCAGAAAACAAGCAAGCAAACACCCTCTCCAAAATCAACCAGCCAAACAAAAATATCTCAAACACCCACCCCACACCCCCCACTCCCTCCCAAGAAAAAAGCAAACCAACATGGAGAAAATAAAAAAATAAAGAAGATTCTAGCTGATAACAAAGTAACTAATTTTGGTCACTCTACTCAAATTAATAGTAATTGGTGGATAACTTGTGTTGGGGGAAAAGGTCCCCGGGTCTGAGCAGCCAGGGCTTTGCAAAGCCTATAAAACAAACAGAGCAATTCAAAGTAACTGGATGATGGAGAGTTACTTTCACTAGAGAGTCTTAAAAGACCGACCTCATGTACAATGGTAAACACTCAGTGAATTTCAAGGTGGAACATGTTAACATGAGTGTATTTAAGAACAGATATTGCTAATTTCCTCCACACTTACTGGAAATGTCATTTGGTGCAGAAATTGTCACAGTGTTTATAAACACTGGGATATGAATCACATCAAAACAGCTGGCCTGGTACACAGTGTCAGTGTGAAAATAGGTTGCTATGCAGTGTTCAGGGAAGGGTCTTTAAATTTACTGATTAGCTGATCTTACCAACTGAAATATTCTGAAAGGCCAGATTTTGTGTCTTTACTTCAACTGTGTCACATTCGCACGCTGGCTCCACAGGATTTGATTCTAAATATATGTAGTGTTCAATATGTCAAAAGAGATCCAAAATAAGCATGAAAAATTTCTGTCGAAGTACGTCGAAGAATTGTACACATAATTCTGAGCATCAGTTTCAAAACTGTGTCCTGTGTTGGAACGTTGTTGTGTTTAGCAGTAATGAACATTCAGAGGCTCTCAGGGACTTTACAGGGAACTCACCAAGCTGAAAAGTCATCAAAATGAAAATAGAGATTTATGTGCCATATAAAATTCTCAGCCCATTTTTTGACAAAAGGCAGTAGAGTTTACTAAATGGACATTGCAGCAACTGAATTCCAGATTTTTAAATGTAAAGTACTTCAGGTGAATTTTTCCCAAGCTATATGTCTAATTGCACAAAAGTCAAAGTTAGTTTTCATTTGCTAACCTACTTAAACAGGAAAATACAACTTTTTGTGATATTATTTATGTCTTTGAAAATTTAATCTGGAACATTTTGATACAGTAATGGAATTCTGCTCTATCAGCCGTTTCAGAAAGCATCAAACAAACTTTTTTGACATTTATTCAAGTCATCTGAGATTGATCTGTCATCATGTAGTAATTCCCAAGTCATTCTTCAAAATTCATTTAGAAATGGACTTGATGTCAAATACTAAACCAACAGGAAGCCAGCTGTAGAGGAAAAGAGAAGCCAGGAAGGTTGTGAAAAAAAACCCCATGGTTTCTGAATTATTATTTCACTATTTGCTTTAAAAGCAGAATTCTTATATTAATAACATGTACTTCTTAAACCTTGAAATTTAACTTTGGGACTCATTTCTCTTTGCAAAAAGCATTTTTATTTTGTTCAAACTTTGCCTCTTAACTGAGAAAGAAATTTGTGACACCTCAAGATTTATTTTTTTTTTTCAGGAACCCGATGACACTTATGCTCTTGGAAATTCAAAACTGTCCAACACATCACTCTCAGGAAAAATATTCTTTTCACTGATTCTTCTGAGTATTCTCCTGCTTTTAATAATGAATAATTTCCTCGGATCATGTAACTTTTTTTTCTAAAAACAGTGGAAGAATTTATAATCTTAGTTGATAGGTGATCCAAAGAATAAAAAATAAGTGCAAGAAGAATAATACAGGTATAAAAAGAATTGCAGAACCACATACACCATTAAGAATGCATGACATATGTTTTAATTTACAGTTTAATTAGTTACCATAGATGTAGGGAGAATAGGGCTCAGACAAGTAATTGGACTGACAAGGTAGCTGATGAAAATGGCTTCAAATGCTGGAAGGAAGAAAAGATGAGGTTTGTTTGGAACAACCCCCAGTGGTAAACAAGACACTGCAGTTAAAGATGATCTCATGCTCTGATAGCGTGGACAAGAGTTCTGCTCTGAAATACACACCAAAAATGTACAAAGGGTTATTCCTTGGATTGCTCTGTTTGTGTTACACATTGTCAGACATACTGATACACCAGCATGAGAAAACTGTTAACAATATCATCTCCAAAAACTGTAGGATTAATCACTAATTATAGTTTTAAGGAAGTCTGACAATTTCCTTGGTATCCTTAAAAAAAAATGATTGGGAATTCCATCTGGAAGGAAAACTACACAAGTTCAAATTCTGTCAGTTTTCACCTTTTACTAAGTCATTTACATTCCTTTTTATTTTTCCATATTATGAGATCATTTCCAAAGCTTAAAATACCTTGGCAGTTCTACAAACACTTTTCTGTTTTCTTAACATTTCCTTGTTTACTTATTACATGCATTAGGTCTATGAACAGTGGTTTCCCAGCAAATCAGTAAAAGCTTTCAATGTTCCTAAAAGGGAAGATAAGAGACCTCCCTAGTCATACACAGTGCAAGTCCAAGGGCTCAATTTTGGAACTCTTTAATGAGTACATCCTTAAAATAATTAATCCTATTGACTCCAGCAAAGAAACTATTTGCTAAAGTGATTGTGCATTAATAAAATTGGGTCCAAAATGCTGAAGATCCAAAAATGTGAACTACTACTAGGATAACAGCAAAAGATGAAATTCAACCAAATTAAGGCTCATCTATCTTATTATTTATATAGTTATTGCACATGCATATTATGAAATGTTGCCAAAATACACATTAATATAGTTAAAATACACATGTACTCAATTGTTTCAGTTCTTTTTTTTCTTACTCTTTAATTTACAATTAATTTATGTTTTTACACCTGTTTGCTACAATTATGATATTTACAGCAACTGTTACAATAGATTTATAATGTAACTTTGATAAAGCAACTCAGATACATAACTGCTTCTCCCTAATGAAATCTCTGAATATCTCTGATGACAGATGACTCAGCTTCTTTAGCAACAAACACCTGCTTCTTTCTGCTATCATCTATAATACCTTGATAAAATATCAATATATTTTCTGCTTGTAAGAAATGTGATATTCTCAAAATATCATCCCTTGATTAGGAGTAAATTTTGCTTGTCGAAACTGCTCCCATTTGCAAAAATCTTTATATGAGTTTCCATAAATGTATAAATATTTCTATTTTATGATGCAAGAGAGAGGAGATCATAGATCTCCAATAAACATGTTGTGAGCTTCTCTATATACTGCAGTCAATACACTTCACTTCTCTGCTCAGTGTAAGAAGTTTTGAGAGTGACAAGAGTTTATGATGCCACTTCTCAGAACAGCCAAAACTCACCAGTTGGGCTTTGATTTGCAGAACTAAAACCAGAAGTGCTTGGAAGCCAGGGCACGATTTATGGAAATCACCAAAGGCTTTACAGTTGGTTTGGGTCAGTGTAGCTCCATTTGCAATTACCTGATTTACATAAGACTAAGAATTTAATCATTAAAATTGTGGATAAAAAAAAAAACAACTACTGCAATTCAACCTTTATCAGCATAAAATAGCATTTACCTGACTGTTTTGATTTCTTCAGTCCTTTGACCTTTGCAGCCCATCATATGGGCTGTATATATTCCAACGGACTTGTCACATCAACTGTGAAGTTAAAAGTTTAATTAAAGTTAAAATTTTAGAATTACAGCAAACCTCATAGGAATCCATATGCTGCTGAAAAAAGAATTGTTAAAAAGAAAAAAAAAATAAAGAGAAAGAAATTTAAAAAGTCAAAGGTGATTCCCCTTCTGCTCAGGATGTTACATTACATATATACAAGACTTGAATATAATTTGGAAGAACAGATATGAACTCTGATGTTTTGATCACTACTGCCATAAATGTAGTACCTAAAGAGAAGAATACAGCATCCATAAGATCTCTTATTATCACTCCATAAACTTGAAAGAACAATAGGAGTAGCTGAACTACTCTGATTTTTGTAATGACATTGCAAGTAATTTGACGTATAATAATTTAGGGGATCTCTCTCTGGAATGTTATGAAAAGACCCTCAAAACCCCTGAACTGTGTTTCCTGTCTTATTACAAGAACAGACTAGAAATATTTGAGGTTTTTTATTTTCAAAGCAAAGAATGTCCAGATTTCTTGTAATTTTAAACATAATATTTCAAACAAGGGATTTAATACTTTCTCTATAAGATAGACATTAAATGACACAAAATGTAAACCAAGGCAGTTCAGCTTCCATATTGGTAGAAATTCTAATCTTGTGTTCATAATGTTTTGGAGCAAACCCCATAAGGGATCAGACAGGTTTTGTGGTTTCATATTGAAGTCTGAGACCTTCTTTACATCTAAAAGATTTTATATGATAATGGGGGGAAAAAACATTTCAACACTATTAGCTTTGCAATGCTTGGACACTCAGACTTAGCCGTTAAAATGGGAATTATGGGCAACTGAAAGCAGACACAGGGAAAACTATCCAAATGAATAAAGACAGAGGTAACCCTTTGCATAAAGCTACTTTTTGGATTGCAGGTGTCCTGCCAACAAATATGGAAAGTTCCTGAAGCCAGCAGCAGCAGAAAGGAGGATTTTTATTTATTTATTTATTTATTTTTAATATAGTGTCCTGGAAAGGATATATTGGTTTCATACATCTCATAGTCTGCCCAATGTTGTTCCCAGTGAATTGCTACTATCCCAAGTTTCTATTGCTACAGCACTCCAGAACTTTGCTATGCTTAGTGCTGTGCAAGCACAAAACAAAAGCAGAGCTCCTGCCCCAAAAAAGGGGTTAGTTACCGTGCAGATGGAGTCTGCGGGAAGTCAGTTCTCGTTAGGAAAATAAATGTATAATCCTTCAAAATCAGGGTCATTTTTCCCTCTTTAAGAACAGTGGGGATTTCTCCTCCCTTCTCATCCCACCCCCACAAAGACCCTCTCAGAATTAAAGTAATGACTCACCACTGAAGATTGGCAGTTGCTGCTGTTAAACGGATCTCTAAAAATTCACGTCTCTGTCTTGATTTTAAGAATGTATAGCTCTGCTAATTCATGTGGAATAGCCATATAAACTGCTTCTAAATTAAGAACTCCTTCAATTATCTTACTGCTATCTGCATGTAAGTCACATTTTACTTAATGAGAATGGCATTCATTAAAGACAGCTTAAGTACGTGCCTGGGAATATGTAGTGTGTAAACTCCAACTTTTATCAGGCACTCTACTAAGTACAGAATATCCCACTGAAATCCCCATCTCTACATATCTCACAGCTCACCAACCTATACACTTTCTATGAAATTAGCTAACAAATTTTTTGTCTTCTGGGAGTTTCAGTGTGTTCTAAACATTGTTTTGTTTAATTCTTAGTTTTAGCTAATTCATGTTTCTGCCTTTCACATACCTTCTGTGGTCATCCCAGACAGGTTTCTCCATGTTTTGTGTGTCTCAGGCTAAAATCTACACTATTCAGCCTCCAAGCAGGGCTGGAATTCTAATCCTCATTCATAACTGGAGAATTTATTTTGTAGAGGTAAATTGTATGAACATTTCCTTATATCTCCATGGCTGGTTTTAAAGTCCGAGTTCTCTGCAGCGCATGCTAGACAATACTAACTCAAAAAAATATGGACTTTGGCATCTGTATTCTAAACCATATTACAGGTGACAGATTTATTTTCACTCCTTCAAGCTTAGAGCACGTGTTTCAGGGGTAAATAACAAGGAAAGAACAACCCGTGCAGCACTTTCTGGTACTCGTTCCCCGAAAAATAAACACCCGTCTCTTCTGACATGGTACAGTCACTTCAATTGGGAAGAAGTATTGTTCCAACTGTGACACGCTCAGGCCATAAACAATTTATTATTAATGAGCTGCAGTGTTAATTCTTTAAAAAAAGACCTCCATTATGATAAAACACAATTAATTAACCCAAATATACAGTGTATATTACATCAAATCCAGGCTGTTAAACACGTAGTCCTCACTCACTGCTCAGGGAAGGACAATCTGCTTTAATGCCCTGCCTGGGGAGTCAGACAGTCTGCAGTCTATTCCTAGCTCAGACCAAAACCATTAGGCAAGTCACTTCATTGCTCTGTTCTTCATCCCACATTCTTAAATGAGATAATAATATTTCTCTTATTATTTAGTCCCTTCAAAATATAAATTCTTCATGGCAGAAGCACTTTCTTACTATATATGTCTAGCTCCCCTGTGGCTTGGATTTTTTTTGGGTTTTCTAAATGATTGCTTGCTTTACTAATTACAAAGGAAATATTTATCACAGAATACATTTTATAAAGCTAAAATCCACAATAGATAAGGTTCATAAATCATTATTGGACTGCTTAAATAAGGAAGAAGTAGAGACCCATGTAAGAAGTAAGCAAAGAAAAAGACAGCAATCCAAAATGAGAGGAAATTGGCCCTCTCATCAAAATGAATCACTGCCAGTTGGAACTTGGCAGTTAGAAGCATCAAAGAAGAGGGGAGTAAGTCAGTGTAAGTTACATTCTGGCTCTTTAGAACAATAAGGAAACAGATTGACTTCGAAGTCTCCATTTTTAAATTTTAAAATATTTAAATAAGCTGCCTTTTTTTTTTTTTCCCAAGTTCTGCACCTGCTTACTCTTTGTTACTTGGCTTGTTTTAGTCCTTTAATTGTTTTTTCCTACTCTGCAGTGAGTTTTGCTTTTCCTAACACTAGCTCTCATTCAGGCACTCCCTTTCATCCCCTCATGTTTACACATGTTACAAACAAAAGCAGAGCAAAATTCACTCAAGAACAGATTCTCAGAATTGTCTTCACTATTTGGTTTTTTTTTTTTCAGAGCAGGCCTGCTTTTGCTTCATGTCAACCCTAGACAGGACCTTCCTGCCTACACCAACAACCTGTAAAGGATTATGGAGCCCTCAGACTTCATATGGGTACATGGGAATTCTGCTTGCTGTTAATGTATTTCCACAGAAGTTAATGGAAGTTCAACTTAACATATTTCATTAAATCCTTGCTCAGGTGATTAATAGAGGTGAAACATCAGCTTTTCTTACAGCAGACATACTATTCACAACAAAGGCCACGACAGTGGAGTGGTACCTGGTATTTTCTCTGGGTTAGAGATCCCCATTAGGGACTAGCCTTGCAGGGATTCAGCACGAAGGTACTTCCACCTCAGAAGTGCTGTGGCTCTTGGGCAGGAAACATGGCTCAGAGCGGTCTCTGTGTTGACAGAATATTGACTTTGTTTTCTAAGGCTGCAAGGGCATGTAGGCAAGAGCCTTTTTCTTTCGTGCTGACACAACAGCGGTTCTCAGGCTGCTGTTAGACTAACATTTGCAGCCATCTTACTGCTTGCTTTGCTCTCCTACCAATCCAGCTGCTTTCTCACCTGCACCTCTGTCACAGTACAAGGTTCCTGCATCACAGGGCAGAAGCTTCCTGTCTTTAGAAACTACAGCTTGGAGCAGGGAAGAATTACCTATGCCCTCCCCTGCAAATTTAAGTACTGGAGATGCATAAAAAAATTAATAGAAATTGATGTGAGGTCAGCATGTAAAATGACAAGGCACAGCCCAATGCAGGAACAACTGAACTGTGCTACTGCTGCTAGAAACTGATTTTGAACACATACACAACAAACCTTCTTTATCAAGTATTGATCTAGAAGAACGTTTTTGCCTACAGAGCAGTGTTTCCTCACAGGATGCTGTGTTTATCCTTTACTACCCCTGCCTTTCCATAGGATTCACAGTTAAAGCTTACTGCAGAGTGCCCCCTCCCACTGTGAAAACTCAATGACAAAGGAAAAAATAACAAAAGCTAAAACCAGCCATTCTTCATCCCAAGTATACAGTGGAAGCCAAACATGATTGTTGCACAGAAGTTGTTGAAGTTTGTTTTCTCTAGCAATAAAAATTAATTTCTCTTCCAAAACTTAGAAATGTAGAAACACACACACAAAAAAGAGTGAAAAACACTGTAGGAGAAAGATATATTTCAGGAATAAATATTAATTTTACCTAAAGCAATAAAGAATTTGAAACTAACATATTTTGTAAAGAAAGGATGTACCTCAGGATAGCTTGGGCAAACTCTAGTAAACATTGTAAATTTAGTATTACTTTTAGCCATGGCTTGTCTGGTCTAGTACAGCCTCAGAGTGAGAAAATGGAGGAGTGAGAAAAAGGTGGAACTGCTCCTCTAATTGATTAAATTCTGTGCCTACAGTTGGAAAGAAGATTTCTCTTTCTCTCTAACTTTTGGACTGCCATTTCACCTGTCCTACAATTAAGCAAAAATAAATAAAGAAGAAAAAATGCTGTATTTGCAAAAACGCATACAATATTTTTTTAAAATGAAAGAAATAAAAGTGAAGTTATTACTGAAACTTCATCTGTTCTACTTAGGACATTTCAAGTAAGATATAAAGATTGATTTAGTATGCAGCAACACTCACTTCAGCATCACTGACATTTCAATGCAATTCCAATTGCACAGAGGAAGTTTGGACTGATCATAGGAAAGTGCAGCTTTTTTTTGGTTTGGTGGTTGTCATTTTTTTTTTTTTTTCGTTTTGTTTTGTTTTTTTCCCCTTTTTTTGGCAATATTAAATTAAACCTAGATTGTAGATTCTAATAAATTTTATCAGCCTTCCTAATGAAGGAAAAGGTTCTTTTTTTCAATATACATGATGCTTTCACGGCAAATTACAGTATCTTAATATGAAATGTTATTTTTAAGGCTGTAGGATGTGTTAAATGTATTTAATTCACCAACAGTAAACCACAGTACTATGAAGTTCTGAGTGAAACAGATTTCCTTTTCAAATCAGAATAAATCTGCTGCCTCTGAAACTTGTATTTGAGTAAGTTCATTAATTTAATTTGGGAAATACTTCCTTTTGCCCAAAGTAGGTAGAGAGTGTGTGCTAAAAAAATCTCAAAATTTATTCTTTCATAATAGTTTATGCTAAAGTACTAGCAGAATGTAAAATTACAGTATCTTAATATGAAATGTTATTTTTAAGGCTGTAGGATGTGTTAAATGTATTTAATTCACCAACAGTAAACCACAGTACTATGAAGTTCTGAGTGAAACAGATTTCCTTTTCAAATCAGAATAAATCTGCTGCCTCTGAAACTTGTATTTGAGTAAGTTCATTAATTTAATTTGGGAAATACTTCCCTTTGCCCAAAGTAGGTATAGAGTGTGTGCTAAAAAAATCTCAAAAAATTATTCTTTGATAATAGTTTATGCTAAAGTACTAGAAGAATGTAAAGCTATGCTTCTTTTTATGTATGAATTAAATGATAAACAGCAGTTTAAGAAGTCATGTATAGGGTGTAGAGAAGGTGAGAGAGTATGGGGAAGCATGCAGAAGAACCTTGCTTAAGAAATTTCTTGAAAAATAGGTTTTGATTAGATGAACTCAGTGTTATTTAGGACTTGTGTATGTCCTGAATCAGATGCATTTGAGCTTAAAAAGAATTTTAAGTCCAGATGTAATAACAAATGCTAGAAAGTGACTGTGAGAAATGCCAATGGTGTGCAATCCAATAAACACAGGGAATTGTTAATACCACCGAAAGAGCACAGTACAACTGAAACTGCAGGAAAGGAACTGACACAAAAGGAAAATAAATCAAAGGCTAAACAAAACCTTTACATAAAAGAAAAGAAGAAATGAATCTAGAAGCTGTCAAGGAACTTGGAGGGTGTAATGTACTGAATGAGGCAGTGCTACAAGGAAACAAATGTGGAAAGAGATAAGAAAAGTGATGGGAATGCAATAGGAAAAGCATCAAAGAATGACATAACTGATGAAGTAAACCAAGAAAACATGGGCAATAAGATGAGACAGATGTCACTTGTGAGATCATCAGTGAATGTTACAGATCCTTTCCACATCAGTGCAGAACCTGCCAAAACAAAAGGCCAGATCTTTATAATCAAAACCAAAGAGCATTTACATTGCTCTGCAGCTGAGTGTTAGGTAGTCACATACATTTTATTTGACAAAATATCTGAAAAGTAGTGTTTTCCAATTACATGACAATTGTAACATCTTAATGGAAGTCTCTGCATTCTGAATAAATAAGTTAATTAAAATCAGAAATAACAAGAGAGAGGGAAACTTTAGGCTATGATCTAGATGAAGAGGTGATATTATGTATTATAAATCTGGAAGGAAATCAAGTAATTTGCCATTTAAAAAAATCATATTAATCAGCATATGAAAGGTTTGTAGTGGGAGGGGATAGACGAAGCAGGAAAATCTGTTCAAGGAATTACTTAAAAGTGAAGTCTTCCATTTTCCTGAATTGTATCATCTCTGGAATAAAATACCCATCATATGACCTCTGCCTTTTTAGGACTGTATGATTACTTGGAAGGAAAGCTAAGCTTAATCAAAGAACTACGATTTTCTAGAGTCATACAAAGGATTAAGGCTAAACTCACAGAGGCCAAATGAACCTGCAGAAGAACTGCATGAAACAAAGTCATTCAGGCTGCACACTGACACACCAACTACTGACGTCTGCTGCTGAAGCCAGAGCAGTTTGTGCACCGAGCCAAGGGACAGATTTCTGTATCTGTCCAGCTCCAGAACCCCCACAGCTCAGAGAAGCTCCCGCTCGTTTCCAGTGCAGTGCTCACCTAAACCTAATTAGCAATCAGAAATTAAATGTGCGGCCTCTACCTTTTGACATTTGATTTAAGCACCATATTAATAACATTTTCTAGCAAACACTAACAAGATCTGAGTCTTGCAAAACATGATTGTTGCAACTTCCTTTCTCCATGAAGGAATACAGAGACAATCAAATACAGAATTTGTATAACAGTGAAGTCTGTCCTCCAAACACAGGAGTTTGAATGTGCATCTCTTCCATTTGACGTCATATTTACAGCATCTATCACATTCTTTTTACTCAAAAAGAGGTAGAGATGCGTTTCACATAGTGGAATAAGATGACAGCCAACTGACTGTTACAGCCCACCTATATAAACCTTTCATTTTGACTCTTCTTCAAGATGTGTGTACTTTATGGTAAATTATCCTTATGACTAGAGTCTACTTAGAAGAATTCTCAGGCAAAACTAGTCCCATACTCAGTCTAGTCCTTACACAGCTACCTAATATGAAGAGGGGAAAAAAAAAAAAAATCTAATTCCTTTATAACTCCTCAGAAATATCCACACACATTTTTGCTTCGAGCCGTACAGACTGAGGTAGAGATGTGAAAACTTGCTTTTGATTTTATTTTCAGTAGAGTTAACTGTGGTGTGCGTATGCACGCCCGTACTTCCACGCAATACAGCTTCAAATTAAGCCTGATCCCTTCCTACCACCTACAATAATATACTGAACCTTTTGGTAGCAGAAAAGCTACTGTTTGGCTTTCTTCAACAGTTAGAATGAATATCAGACAATTGCCATTGTTTCTAAAACAATGAAAGTTCCTTCAGACAAAAAAGTTATGAATAGTAGATGACAAAGCTAGTTGAATCGAAAACCAGTAAAAAAGAGAACAATGAAAAAAGTGTTTAAAATGTACAAGTCAAGCACAATATTTATTTACTTTTGCTCATGGAAACCTATTTTTTTCATAATTATTCTGTTCCCCATTAAGCAAAATAATATTAGGCTGAATTAAATTCAGTAAACTTTTTATTTTAATTTTTTTTTTTAGTGCACGAAACTGTCTTGAAACTGTCTTGATATAATGAGCAAAGGATACATATATTCAAGTTGCCTGGTTTACTGATTAAAAAGACAGAACTTTTATCCCATGACTGCCAAACCTGCAAACACCACAAGATCTGAAACTTGAGCTGTGCGCAGCTTTACTTGTTTTGGCAGTAGTAAAGATGCTGAAGATAAAAGTCTTCCTCCTAGAACTACACTCATGTATTCCCAGAGTGTTCTGATTGCCCTGTGACTTGCAAGCACTCCAGATTTCAACAAAAACAGCAAAGCCACAAAAACAACTATTGGCTAAAATCTGGCACTACAGTGAGATACACTGAACCAAATACCACATCTGCTCCATCTTGGATCACCTCGGATATACGTGACATACACTGGTCATTTATGGGTGGAACCAGGGAAAAGCCACGACACAAAGGTTTAATTTCTCATGTCTGTGTAAGATCCTTACTTTGCACAGGTCTGCAGTGGAGAAGGCATAATGGGTAAGTTTGGAGGACTGAGATGTCAAGTCAAATAAGCCTTTTGAAAGTATAATTGCTCTTATTCTCTGATATTCAAGGGGTGTGGTAGAGGTCCTAGTGTTATATCATCAGAGGCTGTCATCTTACATCGTTCCACTGATTTACATCAGCAGAGGACCTATCATGTTGCCATTAAAGCACTGGTCTAAAAATAACTCATAAAAATGTCTTTTTTCAAAAGACATACTCCTAAGTGTGTGTCTTTTGAATAGCATATGTCTTTACCTATGATTAATAGAAAAAAAACCCAAATATTTTACTACATCTATCATCATTTATGCTAGAGAATAAATACTTGTATTCATCTAAGTGAATGTGATACTGGTGAAGAGAGCAAGAAAGTTAAAACTGAAGAATCTTAGTAAAGATTTTTAGTAAAGTTAAAAAAAAAAAAAAAAGGGCAAGGGGAGAGGGGTGGGGTGTTGAAAGCTTCTCCTCTACAGTCTCATTTAAATGCCGGGGTAATTTGTTCCAAGTTAGAGGTACAATTCAATGTACAAAATCAATATGATGGGAAAATTACTGGATTACAGTACATGAAAAATGAAAGTAATAGTCTTATATTCACTCCCACACACCTTAATACCTTTCTGAACTAAAACAACATAAAAAAAAAAAATTATATTTGCAAACTGAATTAGATGCAAACTTAATTGTATTACAGTGGGTATAATAAATAAAATTCATATATTATCTAATTTCCTGGTAAGCTTCAGCATGGGATAATGAAATAAAATGCTAAGACAACCAAAGGAATCTGTAAGAAATCAAAGTCCAGGATTCCCATTAGCAATTTTAGAATTTCTTCCTGTTCCCTCTCTGAGCAAGAGCTATTATTCCTATAACAAGTAGCTCTAATCTAAGTGTTCTGGGTAAGTTACAAAAAGTATCTTTCTGTATGTCATTTCTATCCTCAAAGCCTCACTGCCTCCAAAATGGGTTTGAAGTCGTAGTCAAGTGCATCGTCTGCAAGCTTGCCAGTCAGTGCTCCAGTTTTTGCTACATGAAACAACAGTTTGGCAGAACAGTCGTGTGTCAAAGGCTTCTGAAGCACATGTCTTATTTAGTTATTTGCAGAAACACTTATCGAGAAGTTATACAACTTTTTTTTGTCTTTTTCAAAAAGAATAAGTACATTTTGCTGTCTGAATAAAGCTAGTCTTTCTTTATTTCATTACAGTTTGTGAGGACATTTATTTCCTTACAATTTGCACAAAGCAAATGGAATTGTCCTTAAGGACATTGGCAAAGTATCTAAACATTACGTATTAAGGGCAGTATTCTGATTTTACACTGCATAAATGCAATGAACAAAATGGAACCAAATATTCAGGGGATAACATACTATTTTGACTAGATTCAAAGCAACTTTGAATGAGAAATGATTAAAAAACAAACAAAAACAAAAAAAAAAAAAAAAAAAAAAAAAAAAAAAAAAAAACACACAACAAAAAAAACCACACCGAAACCCAAAGAGGTATGACTTAGAAGACATTTGAAGGACATATTTTTTTGTAAGGTGTACCATAATACCAATCATTTGCCTTTAGTTCAATTAAACAATTACTGATGTTTGATTTCCAGTGGTACTCAAATGAACTCTCCCTGCATTTTCTGTGAAAAATAACTGGTTTGGTAAAGAGAGACCAAATTTCAAATACTTGGTCAGTTTTCCTCATTAAGAACGTATCATAATTAATATCAGAGCATTTAAGATTCTTTTTGTCTATACACCTGAACTTCTAAAAGTGGCTGCCACAAATTAACAGGTTACCTAGTAATGTTACTGTATCAATCACCTTGGTGATTCTAAGATTAAGGGCAGGGCCAGGGGATCAGCAGCTCTCAGTCTTAGTCCATATAATAGTCTTTTTCAACAGAAATTAAATTTAACTATCTAGATAAAAAGCAATATGTCTGAATCTCCTGAATGGGGTCTGACTGCAAACAAAATCTGCAATTTCATCTTCACTAAAAAACAAGTACACTACAATATTTACTAGGCGTGTCCCAAAGGGGAAGCAGAGCAATACAATACATTCCTTTCTTATCCTTAATTTACATCTAAAAATTAAAAATGTCCTTGCATTAATTGCCCCATTGTATCTCTACTAGATCAGATAAAGTGGGTATGTTCTTGCTCTCTTTGAAGTCATATCACTCACTGCAGTAATAGTGGGATTTGAGCTGCATATTTAAACAGCATCTAAACAAAAAGTTTGAAAGGCATTGTATGTAGTTTATGTGGTGATATCCACCCTTCATTTGTAAGTACAAGATATCTTGTTCTGTTATGAAAGTACGTCAATTATTAGAAGGATCACTGAAAAGCTCACAATCATAAGATCTTTACCACTAGACTACATTGTTTCTTATCAGCATTTTTTCCTGTCCCATGGAAACTGCTTCAATTTAAACAGCTAGGCATTGAATAACAGTAGTATTCTTTAGGTTTTTTTAAGATACATTAGAATTCCTTTACTTCCCAAGTGTGGTAAAATTTTGCTAAGGCATGGCACCCTGGAAAAACAAATCTGAATTATTTTATTAAAGAAAAGGCAAAGTTCTAGTGACTCAATGAGTTATCTGTCCCTGGTATCAACTCATTCTCAAGGGTTCTTCAAAAAATATAACACAACTCTGGTCAAAAATAATGTGTGGGAACTCATTTGTTTCATAAATATAAGGAAACGAACTCTTTTGCTGTATACTTCCTATGGTTCCCCATTTCTTTCTCCATCCCATTTGCGTCTCCACCTCCTGCACCACCACCTAAAATAACTTTCCCATCTCTGCACGTATATTTTGTTGAAAGTCCCGTGCTGGAAAATTGTAGGGATCAAGCACCAGGTGTTGATGATGTCAGGAGGTGGAAAAAAACTTTACACATCCAGGTGAAGAACAGCAGGGGAACTGTTCCTCAAATCATGCAAATTCAGATGTTCTGACCTATCTACTTCTTTACAATGCGAAGAGTACTGGTGCACACTAAACCATCTCACAAAATTCTGATTTTATTTAACAGACATTTAAGTGAACATTCTAAGTAGTTAGAATGCCCTTGTTGTCTAACTTATGGTCCTGGGTTTCTTGTATTGAGGATGAGTTTGTACATACTAATGTGAAGTTTAAAAAATGGAAATGATCAAATTATCAGTATAACCACATATATACTCTACTGTCAATTAAATGTGTCACGGGATAATTATGCTTCTTCTCTTTAAGAAAATTTAACATTCTAGCTGGAAAGAGGTTTGGGTTCCCAAAGTCTGTGAAAGGCTAAACGTTGACTGTGTGCATGTAAGTACATTCCAAATAGGACTCTGTATTGCTGTTGAAGGAGGGAGAAGGGGACAGGAGAGCTCTTCTGAAACTTACAATATAAACCAATAAAAGCAAGTGAAAAAAAAAGCAAATTACCACCTACTTTCAAAAAGCTAAAGTGGCCCACAAAATTGTCCACAAAACCAGAAGAAAAATCTTTACGCAGTCTGAGATAATGAGAAATGCACCTGTCTCCACTTTTATTTTTTTCTGTTTATTGTCCTCAGAAGAATGGATATCTATGCTTGTTATAGGGAAACTAAAACTTGCTCTCTGGGATTGGTCCTCATCTGACTTGGACTCGTCCACACAGAAACAACTGTAATTCCTCTCACCTATCTTAGGATGGTAAAGTCTTTAAAATCACATCTCCCTTGTGCCTTAGACTAAAGTCTCTAATTTAATAAAAAATAAGATTTCTCTTGGTTAATGATTAGATGGATGTCTTGGGAGACGGAGCGTTGGGGAAAAAGAAAGCTTTTTTCCTCCCTTTTCCTTTGATATATTGAAAAAAAAAAAAAAGGTGTAACTTGAGCAAATTAGACAAAATTTGCTATCGAGGGCTATCACCACTTTCATCTTTACTAGTAAAGCAATTTAGAGTAATAAATGAGCAACTGTAGATCATAACCTAAAACAACAGAAGAAAACTCAGATGCTTTAACAGTCCTGATAACGTCCAACATTTTCTGTAGCCTAATTTTGTCCTGTGTGAATGACTACCCTTGGTTTGAAGTATTAACAAGCAAAACTGGTCTCAAATATGAATATAACCTTTAAAGACCAAGGCAGACATCAGGAGACATTTTCATTCTTTACTTGTGCAGTTCAGAAAATGCTGCCCCATTGTAAACATATATCCTGGTTACACCCACTGCAATTCTCAACCTAAAGGCACCTTGAAGTTCTGGCTTTGTGTCTCTGAGCTGTGCTTGTGAATAGGACATCTGTGATTGCCTATTTGTGTCATTATAACTACCATGAATATACAAAGTTTGGTCTCTGGACTAGCTTTGTACAATCCATTTTGTACATTGTTTTGATTTCTTTTCACCCTTCACAGCTTTACATGGAATAGAAGCATAATGACCCACTCCACCCGAGCAGGGTATTTCCTGGTAATTAATTAATGGCAGTTAAGGGATTTTGGATTTGCTGTTGACACTGAACTCAAATGAATTGTCAACGATCAGGAAATACCCTCCCTGCTTGTCATATCTGCCAAATTACTAATTAAGCATCTAATACCAAAAGGCAAACAACATTTTTATGTTGTTACTAGTTTCATCCATTTTAATGTAATGAATCAGTTAAATCTTGTACTCCCTCAAATCTGAACAATAGGCAACTTGTATTGTATACCAGTGACCATTTTTATTGGTGGAAATAGGCTATAAAATAAAATAATGAAAAAATGTAAATGAAGTAATAAAAGAGATGGACAAATCTGCCTACAAACCCCATCCTTACTAAATCAATAGAACTATTTGGTGTGAGTGTATATAATATATTCACATACAATATACTCCAAGATAATATACTTATAAATGTTTCTTATATCCAGCTTCTCATGATCATTTTATGACTGAGTAGAAATGCACAAAAGCCAAAAGTTTGACTGAAAATGTTAATGCTCTTGGTCTGTACTTCCTAAATAGGAAGAAAGAGGAAAAGAAAAAGAAGGAAGAAAGTGGGAAGGAGAGGAGTGGTGGTAAAGTGCTGAAATGTGTGTCATTTTGAAGGACAAAAATTCACAAAAACAGCTTAAAAAAAATGAAAGCCAAGTGTTGCTGTTCACCTTCCACTGTATAATTCAGAGCTCAAATAGCACAGCCAGGATATTTGGGAATAAGGGTTAACACCTTTCTGTGCCTGAGTCAGAACAAACATTTCAATCAAATGGTTCTCTCGATTCCTTGGTCCCCTACAGGAGTTTCTTATTCTCTACAGTACCTATAAAAAAAGTAATCCCTCCTGCATAAGTTATTTTATTTTATACAAAATACAAAACGCATTAATTACACCAAGGAAAGAAAGCATGAGTATTAATGCAGATACTGAATCTCAGGCAGCCCAACCTTCTCATCAACCACTTATTTACAACACTGCAAACAGAAGGAAATGCCCCTCCCTGGTTGGTTTTGAGCAACCTCTTAATTTATATTACACCTGGCTGAAATGGGCATTAAAAGATATACAAGTTCAACAAAACATTACGATTTTGCCAGAAATGAATTTGCCTCTTTTGTCTCATATTGGAATACAATGGTTTCATATTGTCTGTTAAGAAAAGAAATCAGTCTGTGTAAGAGCTGAATAAATAAATCATATTCATACAGCCCACTCATTTAAGGGAAATTACTCTCAGGGGTCACTGTTGTAAATATCCAGCCCACTCTTCTTAGGCTGTATATTTATGCCTTCTGTAGAGATCAAACATAGATGTAATTGTTAAAAGGGATTGCACAGGAGATGTGCTCAGCCATGCTCAGGGGTTGGGTAAGAAAACACTATAAATCTGATTTTCTTATTACTTGCAAGTCTGTTTCACAAATGTGGGACTCTCAGAAACACTGAGCCTGAACAGCATTAGTGCCCATTATTACCTTACATCAGCAGCAGCAGGCAGAGCAAGAACAATGGGAGCTGTTTCCAGGAATGATGAGGAAGGCTTTGTTTGGATTATCCTGTGGTACAGTGATTACCATTGGGTAGGATCATTAGAAGTAGGCAATTACTCAATTTTTAGCCTTTTCAACAATGTCACTACAAGGAATGAATCTTTGAGCTCCTTAAAACAGGTACTGTCTCTTGCTTTGGTATAAATTTGACTCACACCAAATCGCACATTTGAAGTGAAGTTAAAGAAAGAGGCTTTTCATATTCTTTTTGCAAAGATAAAAAAGAATAAGATATATCAAATATGACTGACTTCCCTTAGGTACCTAGCACATCAGAAAGTGAGATCACTTGCCAGAAAAATCACACATTATTATTAGATAATTTTAAGCACAAATTGTGTGTTCTTTACATGCTTGATTGGTAGGAGCCTGCATCAGTGCCCAAGGAAGTCAGTGGAACACCTTGAACTGATGGCAGTTATGAACTAAATTTTTTGTTGTTATTAGTCAGGTTTAATAGGTATTTTCAAGTTGCAAAGAAAGGTTGACAGAACATACGATTCCATTTCTTTTAAATAATTTCAGTTTCATTTTTTTTTTTTCCACAGAGATTTTCAAAAGCTCTTGACAAGGGAATTGTTGTGTTTCAGCTGAAGTAGAAGACAAACTCCCCCTTAACTTCAGGAGCAGCAGCTTTTTGTTAACCCTAAATTCCCTTCAAAATTCTTCCTGTGATTTTATATTTGTGCTTGAGCTGTAAAACAGAAGATTGTTTTGCCACTTATTTACCAGTATTTACTTATTTACCACTTTTTTCAAGGAATTTTACAATAAGGTACTCTACTATTTATGTTATTAACAGTCAAAGTACTGTTGCCATTAGAAAGTGGAGCCACACAGGAAAAAAAACCCAGACATTTGCATCCCTGTATCTTGTGACCACTGTCTTTTTAATTTAGTCCCAAGACTGTTCTGATTTACAGCAGCAGTCGACAGCTCAAAAGAACAGAAACTGCACAAAGAGGTGCTGAAATAACCTGACCACTTTCCTTCTGCAGATAAGCTAGGCAAGCAAGAGGACATACAAAAAGGAAGTGCCATTGGTGAAGTCTCATCACAAAGAAGTCTCATCTGCCTCCGAGGCACGGATGCCAAATAAAGAGGACGTTTAGCTCCAAGAACCTTGCCAGTTACATCAAGGCTGAATTTGCCTCTGCATCTAGTACAGGATTTTATAATAAAATACATCAGTGTCAGAACTGACAGATTTAAATACCTATGGTAAAGCAACTTATACCCTAATGCAGGGATTTGGATGAAGTCAGATTTTCCATCTTCTAATTTTCTTTCACCTGTTCCACCTTCATGGAGAGCTGTAAGAACCCAATGCATCTAAGCATCAGACCACTAAAGGTTATACCTCATACTAGGCCCCACCATGAAAAACTGTGATCTAAAGACAGTTTTTATAAGGCTTGTACTGTCTCACGCCTTGGAAGCCATGCAGCACCCTTGGCTGGATGCTGGGAGAGAAGGCATTTCAACCCACGTGAATTAGGGTACACAACTCCCGGCCAGAAGTGCCTCACATCTGGCCCACTCAGAATCCAGGGAGAACAGACCTATAACAACGTGTTCTTGTACTCTCACACAGGTAGACATACTTTGTATTTTCTCAAAACATAGCGTGTGATTTCCACATCTTCCCTTTTCCTAAAAGGTATGTAGATATATTTTTAATTCAGTTATTGCCTATAGCATAAGCTCAACACACAATCTAGTTTTTTTGTGGCTGTAATAAACAGGTGTAAGCTAAACTCCACTACAGCTGCATGGTATTTAGAGAGGCAGAAGCACACAAAGCCAGTATAGAAACATGCAGCAAAGCAGCGGAACTGAAAACCCATGAAATAGTTATTTACATAACATTATTTCATATAATTTTTATAAAATAGCCACACTTATACCAAATTAAAAATACGTTTGTAAACAAGAATCATTCACCACCAGAATTCACGAAGCTGCTAGCAGGCTGCAAAAATATTTTACAGCACTGAGCCAAATATTATATGATAAAAAAGTAAAAGCTGCACATACACACAACCCTCTCTGCTGAAAGATGTCCTCGTGTTTCCAACCTTTTCAGAAAGTAACTTAAAAACACAGTGCCTGATCTTTTGGATTGGCCTGTAGGACTCCAAGGTCACTGAAACAAGCTGCAATTAAAAAGGGTGTAATGAGGAAAGGTCATGAAAAATGAATAGGAACATGACCCAGCACTCCAGAGCAGCGAGGTACAAAAACAAGCGGGATGGGAAGGCGCCAGCCAGCATGCCTTCCTATCTAATCAGCTGTGTCTCTGATAAAGGAGGAAGTAAGTGAAGGGAGGGAGTCTTCAGCACTTAATCCCCAAGACTCCATTTCTGCACTGCTAATGTAGTGTCTTTAGGATTCAGGCCAAGGGAATAACTAAAAGGAAGCTTAGCAGTCACTAATTGTCAGCTTCATGTTTGTTTGTGGCTAATAATGACCTGCCTGAAGCAGGGCAGCAGATACTGCTTTTCACAAGTTACTGAGCGGTGTCAGCACAAGGGTACGTGCCTCACTCTGTGAAGCCCCACAAAACAAACCTGAGGCACGTCTCCACCTCGGCAAGGCTCTGCGGGTGCACTGCAAGCACCCAGTCCTGTGCTGACTTTCACACTTCATTTCCCCTTAAACATCTTAATGACATTTCAACCACACTGTTCTGATTCCTCACTTTCTGTAACAACACAATGACTGTAGATACTCTCTGGGAGAGATCTGACTCAATCCAAGTTTTGAAGAAGTAGTGCTTCTTCAGATTTCTAATATGCAATACAACATGAAGACATTTCAGATTCAAGTAACTTAAGAGTTCTGACTCATGACCATAGCCTATAGCAACTAACAAGGTTCACCAAGACTTGCTGTCCACTCTCCATGAAGGTGCATGGGCAACCAAGGTCTACAAGAATCAGCTGTCTATTGCTGTGGTTCATGGACTAGCACTCAAGGCAAAGTGCTCTGTAACTTATCTGCATGGTTGACTTTCATGTAGTTTTATTTTTGTAAGAAGAAATGGTTAATTCTACCAGGGGAAAAACAAAACAAAACCAAAACAAAACAAAACCAAACCAAACAAAGCCCAAACCAACAAACAGCAAGTCTTGAATTGAAGAGACTAAAGAATGTAGAAATCATTACTTGCACCATACTCTATTTCATCACCCCTTGATGTTCATAATTTAATTTCTCTTTCAGTTTTTCCCTCGTCAGATAGCAGATGTTGGTGTTTGCTACACTTTTCACCTTTATTTTAGAGTTTTTATCCTGCTGTGCTCTAGACAATCTGTGAAATTATTTGCATACAATAACACCGTATATTTATTTTTGCCTTCATTGGGCTGTCAGCAGTAAGCATAAATGATGTTCAAAGGATGGCAAGGTCTTCAAGATATTTATTGTGTTCTGTAACCCATACCATTCATATTTACCTTGATTATTCCAATTATAATGTCATAAATAGCATAATCTGGAGAAGCCTGTCTATGTGCAACTGAGAAGTGGTGCTTATAGAGCACTTTAATTTAAAAAGAGCAGAGCACCGAATGACAGAACTAGTTCAGGTATGTCAAAGAAGGGATCTTCCTTCGTTTTGAATATCAAATATTTCTTTGAACATTTCTTATAAATCTGAAAATTTACAAACTAATTGCATGCTTTCTTGTGTGCTAGTTGTTGAAGTAGCTGTGTGCTTTGTGAGAGGCTGACTTCCGTTATCAGGGAATAAACTGTTGTGTGTGGAGAAGAAGAGCTTTCTGTTGCTACAGAAATTACACAGAGGATTAAATAAAATGGTGCAGAAACTTGAGCAGGACAAATACAAGAGAAGGAGAGCCCTAAAGAAGATTGCTCCACCTGTGTCCTCAGCCATATCTTCCTGTTGCTTTAAAGGTATAGATTTCCTAGAGTCCTGTGGATATTACATGGTTGGATCTGAAAAACATCTATGTCCATTTGATATCCATCCCTCACAGTGATGTTCTCCTGCCTGAATGTTGTCTGAATCCAGGTAATTTAACCCAAATTGATGCAGTTTGCTCTACATCCTATCTGAAGAGGCAGAATCATCAAATCATTCGATGAAATTATCAGATCAGCTGCATGGACCACCATGGTCTCTGCCTCAAGAAAATTAAGGTGACCACCAAAGGAAAAACAGAGCTCACAAAGAAATGCACAACTTATGTCCCAATGGCCATACGCCTACAGAGATTCTCCAGGCAGACGCCAATGTTTTTTTGAGAATTCATTCATAGATGTGTGTCGGTCTTTTGCTGCATTGATTCTGAACAGCACTCCAGAGCATAACAGTAAGATATTTGAAATGATTGCTTTGGCTTTGATCAATAATTACTTTAATGAGAAAAGTGAGTTGTTTATATTAAGATATCTTGCTTACACAAGACAAGCTGCTTCACCACAGCTAGAATTCATTAGTCATTACTAAAGCTGGCATACAGAAAATTGCAGGCTCCAGCTTCCGAGGATTAGATAGTTTTAAAAGGTTTTAAAGCGAAGTAGCTCATTCATTTGCATGCAGGCCAAACAACATGTTCATAGTCATTGATTTAGAAAAGACTAATTGATTTAATTTTACTTCTTCATTATCTAAAAGCAAAAGTGATTGGAAAAAAAGCATTTGAATATTCCAAATTAAATGGGAATGGTAGCTGAAGTGAATATTCCACTAAATTTCGGATTATGTTCACATCCCAGTGTTTCCTTTTGTACCCCAGATAAAAATATTCTGAGATGAATTCTGCCCTGTTCTATGTGACCAATCATCATCATTTTGTAGTCAAGGGTAAAACATCTACTTTGAAAAAACAACCGACCAGTTTTCTACACTTCAAAATGCTTCAAAGATGCTAAAACAACAACAACAAAAACCAAAACTCCATCAAAAAAAAAAAACCCAAACCTCAAAAGTTTACAACATGATAAATCTAAAAGTTGGAAATAGAGCTACATTAATATTTTTATTAACAAATTTCAATACTTTCTCAGGTTTCCTAAGTTTCAGTCTGAATTCTGAGACTCGTTTTAAAGGTTGATGTCAAGTGTTAAGGCAATATTCCTATAATATTAGGCTGTAGTTGTGGCTGACTAGCCTAACATTTCTTTTTCTTTCAGCCTCTCCTTTCACAGAGAGGATTATCACCTGGGAATTATCTTAGGAGAAGCTTGCTCATATATTTCTATTTGTTTCTAGTCACTTTTCTTTCTTTTCCTTTGTATTTCCTGCCAAGTAAAGGACTGCCTTGATGTTCTCTGGACTGTTTCACAACTAGAACATCTCAAAGTATGTTGATAGCACCATTTCTTTTCCTTCACCATATTATGGGAAAAAGAGAAGCCCTCATACCCCTTAGGAAATAAAGAAAAGTTTCAAAAATTTGGAAAAGGAAATTTCAGACTGTAATGAGATGTCTATATACATGAGGTTTTGAACCAGACATGAAAGTCTGTACTGTTCTTATTCTGATCTCATTATTTGAAACTAGGATGGAAACCTCACAAGAAATAATAGCGTCTTTCTATGAAATAAGTTTCTTGGAAAGTGAAAATCTGGCAGGGAAAAAAAGCCAGCTATAATTTCCAAACTTCTAACACATGGCATAAATCAGCCCAGCTTTCCAGCGTCTCCACTCTGTTTGGGCAAGAAGAGGGACAGGCAGCAGAAAGAAAACTTGTCACAAACCAGGAAATAAACTTGCTCTCTGCCTCCACTACATGGGAGGATGGGGTTAATTATCATCAGAAGATGTGTGGATTGTGAGGTGCATCCTCCAGGCCTGAAAAGGTAAAGGAATGAGTTGACCAAAGAGGGAAGCAAACCACTTAAGTCTGCTTTTATAGCTGCTGGCTTGGAGCACATGTGAAAATGAACTCAGACCAAGAGAACAAAGCAGCCTGGATTACTAACTGAATGACTGATGCTGAAGAAGCATTTTCATTCTGTTTCCTATTTACTGGAGCACCTCCTTCACCAGTTCCCGCTTCCCCAAAAGCTGCAGTGAGACTTTATTTAAGAACATTTTCATAGTTTCATTTTAAATTTGTTACTTTTAACCAGATTCACTCATACCTACCAATCAACTATTCCTTAAACTATGGATTGCCCCAAACAAAACACATTTTTAAAAATGCAGTTCAGATTCTTGAGTAGTAGAAACTGGTGTGGTGCTACAGACTGCTTCTGAATTCCTTCATTGATTAAACTTTACTAGTTTAAAATTTACCATCACTCTACCAATACACGTATTTATTCCAAAAGGCAGAAATAGTGGCAGCTGTTGGGATTACAGTCTTAGAAAATTGTACTCATTAATGTCAGTGGAGTTTTAATGATTGCAATCAATGCATAACTCTACAAGCATTCCAAAGCATATGCAATTATATGCAATTTTTGGAAAAGAGACAAAAACTACTGTGTACCTGAGCTTCTGCGTCCTTTGCCAGCCCTTTGCCTATGCAATTACTCATCAGTCATGAAACTTTACCACAAACTCCAAATAATGCGATGCATACACTGCTCCAAGCATATATGCCACTTTCTAACAGTAATTTGTTGCTTGATATCATGTTTGGGGGCTTTGCTGAATTAAGATAAAGAAAAAAATAATAGGTTCTTGACCTGCCAGCCAAGATGCCATGAAATCCTTTATTAAAAAAAGTAAAGAGGTAGCTGGGCAATTCACTCTCCATGTCTTTCAAAACAAACTTGGTAAAAGAATTCATTAAATAACAGTTTTGTGAGTCTTTTCTATATTATTTTTTTCCATATGTGCCTTACTTAAGAAACCAAAAGGAAACTTTTTCCTCAGCAAGAGTTCATCTGATCCAGGGGCTTATTTCTCAATCACAATAACAGCCTACTATATGTAATATTAATATTATTTAATAAAAAGTAATTACTATGTAATTACTATGTAAGTGATTCTGTTGTGACAAATATGATTTAATAGGAGGAATAAGTAATTCTCTAGAACTAATTACTTCTTTATAAAGAGATAATACTTGCATTCAACCAAAGATTTAAAGAAAAGAGGATTAAAACAGAATACCTAATTTTGATTTCACGTCTAACAGCACACCAGCTTAGTATTAGTTATTCCTCATCTGACTTCAATCCTTCAGGGATGAGAGTTATGCACAGAGAAGCCATCCCAACCTTAAATATGTTTACACATTATCTTCAATGTTTCTAAAAAGTTACAACAGCTTTTTACACGTTTGAATCACATAATATTGAAAATGTACATTGGCAATGACTAGTGCATGAGAAACTGGCATATTTCAGAAATTAAGACATTTACTTATATACAGCAAACTAAATTGAAACACTAGGGTTGCACAGCTTTTAAATCCAACCCCCACATAATCAAGTTGTGGATTTGTTTGGGTTTTTTTTTAATTTGGATAATAATATCAATATTAATATGGAGGCTTTTATTTTTTTCTCTCCTTTTTTTCGTCTTTGTATTTCCCACATATGAAATCAGAGATGGATTCTGAACAGGAACAGGCAAATTCTGAGAAGACTTGTTTAAATAAAAATCAAAATACATATAAAAAGCTCCCCTAAATATACACAGACTTGAACATAACATTTCAGGTTGGGTGTACAAAGTTCTTCAAATATCCAAGATTTTATGTTATTGATCAAGCTGGAAAGAGAGTCAGTTACTCTATTGGGACCCTTCTTAGGGCATTACATGCAGTGTGATAAAAATACAGTGCTAAGGCTCAAATCCTGATAGGATGTTCTTTAACCATCATAACTGGAAGTTATAATGATTAATTTATTTTACAGGTGCCTTTTTGCAATTAACTGACATTGAAAAAAATACCCAAACGACAAACATTTGCATTCACTAGCTTGTATATTTACAAATGTGGGGCTTTGTAAATCTGATCTCATAGTGGCATAATTATAACATTGGTTTCATGACTCATTCAGTGATTACATGCTAACTGCTAACTGGCCACTCCTTGTCACTCACTATTTGCCAACATAGTGTTTATCTAAACCAGAATGCACTGACTGAAAAGCACATGCTGTTAAAAATGCACTTAAATTAAATCATGCTCCTTTTTGTTAACATCCTTGTGTAATTTTTGCATCTGTAACACAAAATTGTGCATCATTTAAATAGTAAAATCAAATCAGTTTTTGGTTTAGTTTCGATTCTTCTCTACTACATTGTAGCCAGACTTAAGAAAAAGCTGTAAGAAAAGACTGTTAGTGTCTTGAGGTCTGCATTGACTTTGGAATAAGAATATGTCCCTAGGCCCATCCGTGACATTTGTGATCACTAAACTGACCAAAAAGAGTGAGTTGCTCCCTAGAACAGACAAAATTCTCCACACCTTTCATTGTACTTCTGAAGAAGGGGGATTCAGAGGGGAGAGAAACAGAGATTGCTGTGGCCTTTATCAAATCACATCACCACAGATTTCTGGCTGCCACACACCCAGTCCCCACAGGGAACTGAACTGGATTTTCTTCACTCCTATCAATTTTTCTGCAAGGTTGTACCACACAAGTTAGAGGGCCCATTAGCAGTCTAGCACTCTGCCCAGCATCCCTCCCTTCAACAACACTCAGATTGCACAATTTTTTCTTGAACAGCAGAACCACACAAAGAAGTCCCAGGCCAAGGCCCTCCCCTGGGGTGTTTCAGAACCCTTCTTCTGTGTGAGGCCACACCAGGCAGCCCCACAGCATTCCCACAATACAGAGATTGTGAAGCTTTCTGAAAGAACTGATTCGTGGAAGAAGAACACAGCAGACATTTCAGAGATTTTCTAAAAATTATGATCATCCATATTTATTTTCATTTAATGTATTAATAAGTAAGTAACGTTTTCATAACTATAAAGAACTGGCTTATCCAAAGGCTTTGGAATTTACCTAAAAGACTTGCTCTTTGTATTTCAGATCCTGAAGATTCTGTTAGCACAGGTAGTTTGTAAAATCAATCACTCTGATTTAAAAAAAAAAAAAATTACAATGCTCAAGATGGACATTCCACCATATGAAGCTGAAACTATTAAATCTTAAGAAAACCAGTGCAAGCCAATTGTCGTGATGTTTACAGTACAACCATGCAATCTCAAGATACTTGGAAAATTTAGATAATGACATAAAGTTCAAATAAACATCAAAGTTGACTGCTTTTTGGAAATTAAATTCAACTTCCTGTAACTAATAAACCAAAGCCCAATTGGAGAAAGAAGAAAAATTAAAAAATTATAGAAGCATTGAACATTTTTGCAAATGGCTGCTTGTAAGCCCGTTTAACTTAAGCCAACCTAGTGGTCGCATATAGTTGCCATACACACAGTTTGATCTACATAGTAGTGGAAAACTGCAAAACTAACACAGCTTTGCTCTTAATATATGCCAAAACAGAACTGACATTCTTTGTCAAAAGATACATAGATGGTATGCCAGCTTCCAATGTTTTATTTAGGATTAGTTCCTCCTACCCAGCCACTGTGGGGGTGGTCAAACACTGGAACAGGTTTCCTAAAGAGGTTGTGGAGTCTCCACCTTTGTAGACAGTCAAAATGGAGATGGCTCTGGCTTTATGATTTTCTAAGTAGGGGTGTTTAACTAGACAATCTCAACAGTTCCCTTGCAACCTCAACCACTCTGTAATTCTAAGAGAAGGGTTCTCTGAAACCCAAACTGGGGACAAGGCAGAGTTCTGTGTTTTGCAAAGTTCTAAACCTGATCTCAAAGAAATAAACTTTTTACATTTCCCTTCAGTTCTTCTAGAAGTAGAACTTCAAGGCACAACTGAAACTACCCAAGTGAGACTAATCCTTATATTTGAGATGCATACTGTGATGACATTTTTATCTTCACTTCCAACTTTAAAATGAGCCTGACTTGCATTACAGTATATTTGAAATTCAATTTTAAAAAAGAAATAATGGGAGGAGGGAGGGAGAACCAACCCAAAACAAACACAAGGGAAATGCTTCCACTTACATTTCTATTTTTAGTACTAAGCTTGACATGACCTTGAATTTCCCATCATGTAATTGGACATAAATATGCATATTTACTGATGAGATTTTAGTGATTACTGGAAAGGAGGGATCACGTACCTTTGTACACTGATTATACTTCTATAGTTTTCAAGACATTTTTTTTTAAATCCTCAAAACTGATGTATTCCACACTTAAAAGTACTCCACATTTAGAAGTACTCCTCATTTATATATATTCAATCAGGAGTTATTTAGGATCTTAAGGTTCATTTTCATGAATGTACTTAAATGCATTATAAGTACTAACCTACAGAAGACACATGACATGACAGTGCAGTAAAGGGATGCATTGATTGTCACCGACAAATATTTCACAGCATATGTAACTCCTGATTTATTTTTTTTTCCTTGGTACATGCCAAGCAGACAATGAAATCACTATTCTTCTGTATAGAGAGGTTTTCCCATCGTGAAGAAGCAAACATTTAATTTTGGCTTAAGAGTATTATTGAAGACAATTAGAGCAAAATAATCATTTCCACACGATATGGAATGTAGAGCAAAATGATTGTCTGTAGACACTGGCAAAATTCTACTGCTTTTCAAAGAATATTTTTCATTTCACTACTTCATCATAAAGCTGGGTTGAAGAGTAAGACCTCAGTTCTCAATCAGCCCAGATACAGGCACTTCTCAGCTTTGTATGTAAATAATATAGTTAAAACTTAAAAGTTCAAAAATGTAAACAAAACCCTGCTTCTTCTTCATTGTAAGCATCACTCACAGGTGACTTAGCTTTAAGAGCCATTAGCTTTCGATCCAATTAAAAATATTGTTTAAAAGTCACAGGAAAGCTCTATTGCCCAGCCCTGCTTGCCAATAAGCAAAGGTCATTGCACTAGAGAACAGATAACTGTGCTAAAGCCAAAAGCAATTCCAAGTAGTTACAGTAGCAAGAATCATTTAAGGATTCTCTGAAAGTGTGTTTTAAACTAAAGTGTCTGGACTTCAAGCAGCTCATAGATCAGCAATTCAAAATTCAGTGAAGTAGCTGATAGTCTACTTTTATTAACAGGACACTGATCTTTCTGACACACTTACAGGGAACATCCTACAGCTTTCTGCCTCTGGTTTCATGTGTTCAGCTTCAGATATCTGTAGGGATTCAACTGTGGTTTTTGATAAGAGAAGCCAATTTTTCAAACTAAAATGTAATTCTTTAAGCAACTTAAAGTACCCAGACCAAAAAACTAATACATACAACTGAGCCTAAATTATCACTACTCTGTATGAAAAAGTATTTTTCAAAGTTATTTCTTCAGACGTTCTCATTGCCCACTGAGATATTTTGTGCTATCAAACGAGCACAACCCGAGGTACAGTACCTCCTGATCTTGTGGTCTGTTACAAAGGAAATGAGATAGGAAATAAAAATGCTCCATTAATGGAGGCTGTCTGTCTGCAGGAAGCTTATGCATGTACATTCAGAACAAAACACTTCTGATATTATCAAAAATAGGATGCTGAAAGAATAGAGTGTAATATTTTGAACATCTCTCCAGGGACATTCACTTTCATTTGGACAACTTCTATGGAAGCAGGAAGCAGAAAGGTTGAGATTATTTATAAAACTACCTGGTCATGTTTCTGGGACTCAAGTTGTCACATAGGTTGGAAGAGTCATGCCAGAACACCAAGAAGTCACCCATGCCTCACCTAACTAAAGCTGCTTAAAATTCAATATATGCTCCCTAATAGGCATCAGAATGCTAGAAGTTAATTATTCCCACCACGATGAATTATCATCATGAATTTTGACATTAATGAGACAAGCCAGCTCTGTGAGCCACATAGATAAATACCCAGACCACAGGAGTACCTGCATTTGAAGACTTTACTGCAGTTCAAGATCAGAAATTATTCAAAGATTAATTCTGGAACTAACTGTGTAAAACTTAAGCACCAGCATAAGAAGCAATGACTTCATGTGGAACCAATAAAAACAAGTAATAAAACACTATTAACAAAATGTAGAGAGCTTAAACCTCTGCATTTTATTCTTAACAAATTATAACTCAGTTATTCCTTATAAACGTTCTGACACTAGATTATGCTAGGTCTGCATAATTTAAAGATACGGGGAAATCTGACCAAAGAAATGTTTTCTCTTTCTTCCCCACGCTACCTTGGTCCAACTGACCATTTTCAACTGTTTCGTTTTGAAATGTACGTATTTTATATTCCTCAAAGTGTACATATTTCTACTCTGAGTTTCTGCGCTACAGGCATTGGATACATTGTACAATTAATTCCTACCTTGATTGCCCCTTTTCTCTAATATACTACAAAAATGGAAAAAGATAGTATAAGTGCATTTGAAAACTCGGGTATCTAGGAACTAGCAAAAAAGTGTTGCTATTTGAAGCAACACAGAAAGGTAACAAAATGAACCTCAAGCTGCCAGCCATCCAGTTTTCTTTACAGCTAAAGGATGGAGAGAAACCCACTCTCAGTTAATTTTTATTTCACAGCTCTTGTCAGGTTTCAACAATTGGTGTCAGACAGAGGAACCCACCTCATCTGACTCTACCCCCTCCCTCCAAGTATCCTCATTTGCCTTGTTATACTCATTTTGTATGCTAAGGATACTGAGGGGATGCACACAGAGTTCCAGGCTCTGCCAGGGGAGGCTGGCCTGTAAAAAGATGTTATTGTTAGAGATATTGCAGGAACAGCTTGCCTTTTCCCTGCTCTCTTTAACTTTTGCCTCCTACCACTCTGCTGTTGCTGGCAATAGCTAACCTTTCCCTGAGCAAGGCCTTGGGCACTCCCTGGCAGACCTTCTCGGGCAAAGGTCTGAGCTTAATCTGTTGCAACAGGCTGGAAATTCTGTAGTAAATTTATTTAAAGATATCTCCAGGTTTCAGTTAATGAGTGATTCTGAAAGAAATACAACAGAAAATTCAGAAATCACTGAAAGAGAAGAGAAAGAAAGGTACCTCTTTCCAGCTCCCTTAGTGCAACTCCTCAGACATTTCTCACTAATTAGAAGAGATATTTCTAATAATTTCTAATCCCACACTATTCCTACAACCCACCAGGTGGTCAATGGTTGTAGGAACTTAAGCTTAGCCCAGAAACATCCTTCTTACCTAAGAATCAGTGCAAATCCTCACTCTTCAGCAGTGCAAACTTCTCACACGAAGCTCAACCTAGAAACCCATGCAAGATCGTCACAATAAAAAATAATCCTGTAACTTCAGACACCAAAAATCAATTCAAAACACACCCAAACACTGTATTTTTCTTTCCTCATGAGTGCTGTTAGAACCTTGCATTTTGTCTTTAGTCTCATGCTGAAGATAGGGACGTTTTGAATGGGAGACTTAACATCAGGGAAAAGCAAAACAAGCATGAAGCATCTATTTGTTATTTCAATGACACCTTCAGAAGTGGAATCATAAACAGTATGTAAAATATAATTTGAACTAAGGTCAGGCAGGCATTGTTGTAAAAATATCATAACTATTCTTTTTTTTTTGAAAGTATAATGTTCTTTAAAATACTGAAACTTGATATAAGAAATCATCTAAAAATGTAACTTTTTCGAACTCTTGAAACACCAAAACACTTTCAGAACTATTCTCCTTTCTGCCTAAATTTACTTGACATAGTGGAAGATGTCCTCTTATTGCCCATTTAATCGACATACACTGATAAAGTGAACATTAAACTAAAGAGATTATACTCCTGAGAACCCTGGAGAAAGAATTGCCCAAGAGTGAAAATTACACCAGTGGCCCAAAAGAATAATTTACACAGCAAAGGAAGGTTAAAATGATTGTGATTCGTGACTAGCCAGAATTTCTTATTTCCCTTTTTTCGATTGTATTTATATAGGTCATTCAGTTTCTACCAAGATGTTCATCCAGCTCACAAGGTAACTGTCAAACCTGCAGTTACAAAACTCCTCAAGGAAAAAAAAAAAGACTGAACTAACATCAAGACCTCACATTAAAACATTATATTCAGACAACTTAAATGCTCAGGTTCTGTTCTATAAATTACATGCATCAACCCTTTCAGTTACATTCCACTTCTTTTCAGCATGAACTACTGAACACAATTACACCAGTTATGAAAATTAAGAAGTAACTCCCACTACTAGCACACTTTTGCTTCCTAAAACATTACTGAAAGACAGATCCATTGTTGTAGTTTCCAAGATCATTACTACAGCTTCTCTCCTAATGACTGTGCCTTTTTTCTACAATGGTAACTCACTGATTATGCTCTACATTTAGAGCAGTACTTTAGGCCATGTTCAAAGAGGCCACATGTCAAACACCTGTTGTGGGCTTCACACAAATATGACTGTTAAGCAGTCAGTAATCTGTGTATGCAGAAGGCCACTCACAGCATAACATTGACTTCTCACCTTAACTTGGACTTTGAAAATCAGCAAAGGTAAAGAATTCAACCAATAAAAATGTAATCATGTGTTTTTAATGATCTACATACTTCTTAAGTCTGTCTTCATCACATTTCCTTTATGTATAGCAGCAGCCACGCCGCAAATATCACACATCTAATTGCACATATTCCCATACAGGGGGAAAAAAAAAAAAAAAATTAAATTACACAGCAAAAGATCACAGATGCACAGAATGATTGAGGTTGTAAGGGACCTCTGGAGATTAATTAGACCAATTCTCCTGTAAAAGCAGCATCAACTAGAGTAGGTTGTCCAGGGCCTTGTCCAGGTGGTCTCTGACTACTTCCAAGAATGCATAGTCTATAGCTTCAAGCTTTTACCTTACTTAGTTAAACTGGCCTGCACTTGTCATAAATATTGATTGAGGCTTCATTGTTTTGCTCCCAGAATTCCAAAGTTACAACAACGGCACAGCTTCACAGCCATGGCTGGAGGAGAAAGTAAAGAAGATGAAAAAGAACTTTCTATTGCTATGGCTACTCAATCCCTCAGTTAAAGCAGGAATTGCATTAATTAACTGGTCCAAATTTCCCTGCTGTCAGGACTCAGTCTGAGACAAGAGCATTTGCACAGGTTATCAAATATCAAGTTAATATCTTCAAGTTGCTTTGAGGTTAGCAAGCAATCAACTGCTCTGGACAAAAGCAAATAATTTAAGAGGAGTCATAAATCTTTGTTATTTGGATAGTGTGTATGGAGTTGTTAAGTTTGTTTTTTTACAAATGAAACATTACATATGGGATTAGGATCCTCTCATAGCAACAGTTCCCACAAATACAGAAAGTAGTTGTCTCATACCAAGTGTTCTGTCCCTCCACATTGGATGGAAAACTTGGAAAAGAAATCTCTTGAACCTGAATAACCAGTGCATTGGGTGGAGCATCCACTTTGTAGCACTGAACATTCACCTCTGAAACTGAGTTCAAATCTAAGTCAAACTGATCTAACCAAAAATTCTCTAAACAGAGCATTAATAACTAAACTTCTAATCAGAAACCGGCTTCAGAAAAAGGATGCCTAGAGCAAATTATTAGTATTTTTTTTAAGTTAGCTGTTGAACCCTGTGGTTAAGTTATTCTAGAGCTGTAGTCTGAATGAGAGGTCTTTAATACTTTGTTTTATTTTCCAAGATTGTAACTGCTATGTTAGATGCTAAGTTGCTTGAAACTTTCACTCTCCATTTAGATCTCTGACGGATTTATCATCTGCAAGTTCAGTTTCACAGAGAAAAGAACCAAGCCAAGAATACTAAGCATAAATATTCAAGCCAAATTCCTGTAAGTCTGTTAGGGCACAGAAAAATACATTTGTATGTCATCCTTTTTTTCTGCTCTTAATACATTTCTTTATCTATAGAAACGAGTTCTGAGTGAGACAGAGGACTTTACAAAGGTTAGAAAGGTAGAGAAGTGCCACTGACTGCTATTTTACTGTATTTTTTTCCACTAGCTGGATCCAAACCATCAGCAGTGCAATGTCTACAGAAAGGTGTTCTTCAGTGCATGTTTGATTTTGGAAAAAAATAAATTACAGAAATCTTGCTAAATTCTCAACAAGATCTACAAACCCACAGGTTCTCAATAGGCAGTCCCAATCTTAGATGTTAGCCTGTTATTAAATATGCCTTTGATATTCATTCAACAACTCCACAGTTGTAAAACAAATGTTTTACTGCTTCTAACAAGGCAAGAGTCACAGCACGAAAATGCTTCAGAGTACATCTGAAAGCAGACATTGTTTTATCAGCAACGGTGCAGCCACAGGTGACGTGGCTGACTACCAGGGTGTCTAGAAGCCTCATCACCACAGAACACTTTGTCATTACAAAACCCACATTAAGGCAGATCACAGACAAATAGGTAACACTGAGCCTCTCACTACAACCTCAAATACAGCTTTAGGTCGACACATTGACAGCCATCAGACAATGCAAAATGAGCCAGTGGCTTCAGTGTAACAGACAGCAGAGATATGTATTTCCAACCCCCCACTCAGAATGGGTATGCTCACACTTGGCCTAAAGCATGGGTACTGAAGTATTTCATCTCTCAACAACTTGCATGTGTATATGGGAACGTTCTAGGAAGAAGGCAGACCAAAGAACCCAGTTTCTCCCCACTCTCTGTTGTAAAGATTCCCATTAAAATAATTGACCATCAGAAGCAGTTTAAGAAACATTGCCTCTTTCATCCACCCCGTTAAGACATTTGTTTTCACTTGATGCAGAGAAGAAAGACCGATTTTTTGACAAGTTTTCTGATACAATGAAGTATAAGGCAAAGTGGTGCTGCAGGTCTGGTGTGTAAGGCACAAAAGTGACCCAGGTGAGTTTACAGAAGCACACTCCCTTAGGCTTAGGGCTGGCTGTAAGAAAAAGGGTTTACCTTACTGATTTTGTATGAGAGGGAACAATGCAAACTTGGGAAGAAAATGCCTCCAATTTTGGAGTAAATATTTCAGAAGTGTTTTACAAAGTTACAAATTTTCTGAGGAACAGAACATTTCTGCCCTTTCTTATCCTCTAGCCAGCCTCATGGAGCCTGGATGAGAAGTCAAAACTTTCATCAATAAGCCTCAGGCTTATTTTGCCAGCAAAGCTCCACATTTGACATCCTGTATTCTGACATTTTATTACTAGCTGTGCTCTGACACAATAAAATTGCATGGCACTATCTGATGATTTCAATTCAGTGGAGGATTTTGATAGGACACTTTTTCCTACATGCACCATTTCATATTTGCATTAGTGTGAGAGGCATTAGAGTTTACAGCAGTGACATTAAAAATGTTTTTAAGCTATTGATTTTCACAGTGACACAAAGTAGTGGTAATTAAGAAAAGAGTGAATTTTAAGACTGATCTCAATTATTTCTCTTCTGGAAAAGTCTTCTATGTACTTCCATCACACATTCTAGGCACAGAAGGACTATGAGGAATTAAGGAGACTTCTCAGAAGCTGCAGAAACAGGTAGGATTTTTAAACATTTTTATTATCTACATATGCTACAATCTACATATGCATATGCTCTCCGAAATAGTTACTGATAAAATAAGTTACCTTGGCAATGTAGTTACGCTGTTAATGTCAAAGCTTTCAGGCTCAATAAAAGCGGGGAAGGGGAGGAAAGGTTTCCTTGTTATGTGCTTCTACAGTGCCTAACACAAAAGGCTTTGGGCCCATTATAACATTCCTCTATCTCTTGCCTTCTCATTGTAAAAATATTGTATGCATACCAAGATTCCACGTACTTGGTGATATTGTGCTATTTAGGTTTGATGAGTAGTCTTTGAAAAGGATTACACACACTCTCGAGCCCATTGCAAAATCACTCCACTCACTGTGGTGTTTTTCTGCTGCCCTCCCAAACATCTGCTGTTAATGGCCTTCAGAAAAAGGTACTGCATTAGACACACCTTTGTGCTGGCTGTCCTAGCACTTTGTATAGCCATACTGAGAATATCTTAACATCTGCATTAACTTAGAGTAAATGTTATCACGTGCCACATGTAAAACTCATACTCTACATATTCTGTTTATGGAAGGTACTTAGGTAACCAGTATACTTTTTTTTTTTTAAGTTTTATTGAAACACATTTTGAAAATAGTGCCTGTCAGAACATCACAGAGTTTTCAGAGTGTTAGTTTGCCCTGTGAAGAGTCTTCTTAAGAAATACTGAGTAATTATTTAAACTGCCTAGTACATATAACCACAGAGACCAGTCAGTTTGACAGCTCCTGGAATTACCATCAGGAATGGAGTTAAACTATTGGATGCTCTGTGAATTATATTCCGTTTGCCTTTTTTGATCAATATTTACTCTTAAATACATAATGAAAATGCTTCAATTATTGAAGTCACAGATTAAAACACATTCCTCTCTAAGCAAAACAAACTTGTCTCATTATGCTACAGTAATGTCCTTGAAGGCACTGTGGAAACTAACTGGGAAAAGCTTGAGATCAACTGGAATTGCTGTTACCTCAAAAAAAAACCCAGGATAAAGCCCTAGGGAAAATTTACATGTACTGATCCAGATAAATCCAAACAGTAATTATGACAAACTGAGTTATTATAAAGGGTTTTTTTTAATGCCTATAAAACACTATCCTGAACTAGGCGTGTTCCAAGACCTTCCATCCCACTGACTCAGCCTTCCTGGATGTTACAGCCTTCTCCTCCTCAGTTGCATTGATTCAATAGTTTGTCCAGCTGCACCCTACTCTGAATGGGCAAATAGTCTGGTTTGAAAAACCAAATAAATACAACACTCAAGGAAATGTTTTTTAGAAAGAGGCTTTAGAAAGAAAGGTTTTTTGAGCTCAGTTAAGGCTCACTTCAATTATTAGTTTCAGAGCATTTTCATGCTAACACTCAAGTCTGCAGTACTGAGGGGGCTCTGCCCTCCATCTCAGTCTCAGAAGAAGGGAATAACGAGATCAAGAGCAAGCTCTGACAACATTATAAGACTGTCTTTTAAATTGAGCTTGCCTCAGAAAAAAAAAACCTCTGTGACATCACATTTTTTATAACTGTTAAATGTTCTGGGAATTGCAAACATACAACTGAGAGCAGAATTTGTCACCTTTAAAAACGTACCAGTGAAGATTTCCAATGTTAATTTCATCTACTGGTAATTGACAAAACCTTACTTTAAAATAGTATTCTCCCTTCCATTTAAATAATTTAAAAAATGGTGTTACTATACATATTTCACTAAAATAGCAGTGAAGACTCCAATGATTTAGGATTACTTCAGAAGAAATACAGCAAGACAAACAGCTAGACTTAGAGGAATTTTTGTCAAAGGAGAATTTTTCTGCCCAGAACACTTACAACCTGTGATTTAGACAGAGTCTAAAAACAAGTCACCTAACAAAGAAATGGGAGATTTAAAATCAAACTATGCTATCTGTATAACCCTGTAACTCAGAGCTATTTCAAAGCTGAAGTCTGTGTTTCAAAATAGACAGAAGGAGTTGTAAGTTTAAAAGAAGAAAAAAAAACACAGTACTTTATCACAAAGTGAACACAACATTAAGCTGCTCCAAGCTCATTACAGAAATACGAGTAATTATGGGGTTTAGAGTATTTCAAATTTCCTTTGAAACTCAAATATTCACACAAACTGGGTGGAGAGGAAGGAAAAAAAAATGTTGTTTGACTCCCAGAAAAACGAAAAACCTCAGAGCACAGCTCTCACCATACTTTCATAAACAACAGATTTTAGTGCAGCCATTGATTTACAAAAGAATTTCCCAAGTAAGGCAAAACATCTATCTAGTGATTTATGACAATGGTAGGAAGTACACTCAGAGTTGGGGCTGCTCCCAGAATTTTTGCAAGTCTAGCACAAAAAAATCTCTTTGATATGATTTGCTTACATGGTGAATGACTGACAAACATAGCATGCTCTAGCTCGGGGGAAGAGAACAAACAGTCGGTTTAATCAAACAGAAGTAATTTTAAAACTTCCTACAGCTTCATTAAATAGTTAAAAGATGCAGAATTGCTTACAAGAGTAGCTAATATTTCTATCAGAAACTAAATGATTCTTAAAAGCCATCAGTTTCTACCAGGGATTCATCTCTTACAGTATCATTTTCTTTCCATTTTTTGTTTTTCATACTTTCCATGGTAAATGTAACTAGCTTAGCTTGCCCATGACTGAAAATCCACATAATCATACCTAGCTTCTCTGTTCTTGCAAATGACGAAAGAAACCAGCCCTATGGATAAAGGTGGAAGCTCTGAAAGATATTAAACTCACATGGATCTTGCTAAATGCTGTTACTGTTGATCACTACAGCTAACATTCTTCAGGATCAGAGCCCTAGTGAGTGTACCAGGACTGAAACATATTTGTTAGTACTAAACCCAAACATTTAAGTATGAAACAGAAATTAAATAGAATGGATACCATCAATATTGCCCATTCAGTTTCCCAGTAGGTTGAAGACTACTAGAAGAGGTCTTGCACACACTGCACATGCAGCACTAGAGATAATGTCTAGGAAGAATTCTTGGGGGACAGAAGCTGTCCTGTTACATGATTAGACTATCAAAGTGAATATGTAATACTTGCTCACAAACAGATGTTGTTACAATAAAACAAATGAGACACGACGGCAATACAAGTTCAAGCAGACTAATTTTGAAAGATTCTTTAGAAGAACTAATTGTAAAGGACCCTGCAGCAAATGCATGTTGTTTGTAAGGTATTTAGAAATGTCTTCTTGTAAATATAGTATGAAACAGAACCCTTATTTAGCTTTTGGTTGATATTACAGATTTCTCCCCTGATATTCAAAGTGATATCACCACTTATCAGCCAAAAGATGCATCACGACTGGTCTAATGAAATTAACTTTAAGACAGAAGTGTACAACTCAAAGAGCTGGTCCACAATTCTCTTTCAGGAAAGAGCAAACAATAATAACATTTAACTAATTTAATTTTGATATCAAGTTTGTAAGAGTTTTATAATGTAATAATATAGAAGAAATGTAATCTTGGAACTAAGACAAGATCTATTGACAGGTTATATATGATTTAAAAGTATTATTGCAGAAATATGACTTTATTCTTTCTAATGAATGGTCCCAACATGAATTCAGTAATTATGTGCAGATTCCACAGCCAACAAAAACTCAATTCTGTTAATGAAATAGAAATCATCATATTCAAGAAATCCTCTGGCACATTGGTTGTTCTAAATCCAAAGTGATGTTTCAAAAACAATTACAGGACTCAGTCCTTTATTTCCTTGTCTCCCATTAATTCAAAGCAATGTGCTGAAAGTAAATCAGTTGCAGTGTAATTTCTTAATGCTACTGTCAGTGGCCAAAAGGCACCATATGCTCTCCATCTTAAAGAGTTAATCACTAACTTTTTAGCTGAGTGAACCATTGAAGGCTTTCACCTCACAAAGGATATTTTGAACAAAACACAGATTTACCAGTGGGAGATGCATGCACAGATACCAGAAGATAAGGGTAGGGGAAGGCAAAAAGACCAGTCAGATGTTTTCCAATTCTTTAAAAAGTATTCTGAAATTATTCCATTCTTTATGAGTCAAATTATGTGTTCTGATTTCAATTAAGAATGTATCTTTTTTTAGCTGCGTACTTAGGCCAGGAAAGGATTGTTTGGAGGTGTTAGAGTCAGAAGCTAACAGGGTCTCCTTAGCACAAAATACCTTAGCCAGGGACTATTACTACTATATGGGCACGGAGCTACACGGAGAAGCAATTCAGACTTGGGACACATACTTCTTTGACCTATGTTCATAGTTCCGTGGGCAGAGGAGAAACAGTACTACTACTAGGAGGAGAGACTGGCTAAAAGTGTTTCATATTTCCTCAATAAAATCCTATTTACAAAGATTGTTTCCCTGAAAATAAACAACAAAAGCTAGAGGACTTATTACTCAATGTTCACACCAACTTTTCAGCCTATGAATTACCTGAAAAGCTGCCAGCTCTTCCACAAAAATCAGAGCATATTGTCTCTGTGCTATTTTTCTTTAAATATGCTTTGGCTTTTCCAGTAACAAACATGTACCTCTCCAGCAATTTATTCTGAGCTATTTGCTGCAACTTTGGCTGTAACTCTGGCAGACTTCCAGGTCCATCTATTCAGCTAGTTTCAAAGCAACCCAGAATCAGCAGGCAACATGAAAAGTTCTCAGCCCCTCCTCAAGCTCACACACTGGCCTCAAACAGTTATACAAATGTAAACACAATAGCAATTTTTTCCAATGTGCTTCTAGAGCACACTTTCCATTTTAATTTTGTTTGTTGGGCACTGGCTGCTCTGCAACGTGAGCCATTGCACAGCAAGGGTGAGCAACAGCGAGATTCGCCTCAAAGCCGCACACCCAATTTAAAGCAAAGACCTAGTGAGTGTGCACTGTCTCTCTATCTTATTGCAGAGATTTAAATACTTGTGCCAAGGTTTTCTGTTAGAGTTAAGACTATATCAAAATTTTTACTTGAATATTCGGCAAAAGTGAAAATCATAAAAGATAACGGGCTGCCATTCAGTCTGCAGAGCAGACAGACAGCCGGTTTAAACTCCTTTTCTGGAGATAGCCCTTCAGAGAAATCTCCAAGACTGCCAAGTGCCTGTGTTGGGGACATACTCACCACAGAAAGGGAGCAGAGCATGGCAGCAACTAGTGAAAGAAAGATGTGATTTAAAAATAGGGATATGGGCAGACATAAGTAAAATCCTGCCTTTCCATAATAAACTTTTGCCTTACTTTAATTGAAGTACATTTTCTTGTCTTTCCTGAGCACAGTTTTATATTCCTAGGAAACTCCTGTCAACTCACCAAAACACCAAGACCCTATTTTTACAACATACAACAGATTAAATAATGATCTATTTTTACAACATTGACAAAACCAAGAAGATTAATAGCAGCCAAAAATCTTTTGGTATTTCAAAGACCTGGTGATATTTACTGTAAGTTTTGTGGGTGTTTTTTCCGACTAATTGTTAGCACTGAAACTACAAATATGAACTTTACATTTAGCAAGATTTAGGTAAATTTTACATCATTAAATCAAAGATTCCGTAGTTAATTCTCTAGTCTTAAAGTGTGAATAAACTGGTAAACAAAACTTACTGCTTAAAAACACAAGTTTAAATAGACCTTTAAGCAATTTCCAACACTTAACTATATTAAGATTTCACACTTTAAATTCTTGTTAATTCTACTGAATTTCTGAGTTACTGACATTATATTTACTTTGACCAGGGTAAAAATCCTTTATCAGTAGGAAGTAAAACAATCTGCCACCTAAAGTAATAAGAATTGATTTTAAAGTTATGATCTCCTAAACATAAACAGTCAGATCCTATCATCACCTCCAAATGTACCACGTTTTCGTGTCCTGGGAAAGCTTCCTCTATTTCTGTCAGCATATACCAACATTTGTTTTTCTGCAATGCAATCTCTTTGTATTGTTCCTCTTCTGCACAATGAAATTATTATTCTGTTTCCTGGATATTTAAAGACAAGTAGTTTCTATGTAATCTTAAGGAATATATCAACCAATCTATTTTAAAGTTAGAATATTCATCTCTAATTCCAACAACCACCTGAGCTTTAGCTAATGCCATAGTTAGTGTAATAAATTAAAACTTGGTAAGTGAAAAGTTGTGTCCTGTCTGAAAAGACTTCTTGGATTACTCGTGCTCACAGTCTTCTCAGAGGCTTTGCATCATGCATTTCACTTCCTGAGACATTTTTTTCTTACCAGTTACATTTGATCCAAAAATCGCAATTCAGGAAAGATTGTAGCCAGTGTTGCAAGACTGAGACACACAGACAAGGTTTCTTGAATAGAGCAGATCATATTAAGCAGGGCTTCCGCTTCTGTACTTGCCTTCAGGCACAAGTACACAAATTTAACTAACAGATGCTGGATTGCCCAACCACCCTCTCTCTGCAACAACAAACATGGATTCAGATTCATTTTTGCAGGTGCAGTACTACAAGTTTCAGCCAAATGAAAATTCAGTTTTCATTATCTTCAACACAAGACAAAGTTCTTCTAATATTGTTGTGCCTATCATGGATTTAAATATCAAAGTGACTGACTATCATTAATAAAGTTAATGTTTCTTGATTTTTTTTGTGAAAATAAATGTTACCTTACCAGGGTGTCTTTTAAGTACTATACAACAAAAATTTTTAGTGGCTTGCAAAACTCCTTACTTCATGAAAACTTCATCCTCTATTCTATAACTTAACCCAACAAAATTTAAGTTGTTTGGTTTTCTGTTCTAAATTTATTGATTTTCCATTTAAAAGGGAATATAGCTGCAGCTAAACAAAAGATCAGCCCTGTAATGCAAATATTTTAGATATAAAAGCTAACCAGAACAATCCAATTTTAATCTTGATGCTTAAATCCTGTCTGTTTTTAAAAAATTTTCTTTAGGCTTTTAAATGCTTAATGTTTTGTGCAGAAACCACCTTCTTTTTAAATAAATAAGAGAAACTCATCTTTTTTCAGAATAACAATTCACAATAGCTGAGTTCCTGGAACTCAAGAGACACTTCAAAAACTGCTGTCCAAGCTTTCGCCACTTTACTCCAAGCTTTATTTTACTATAAACCACAAGAAATTAAAACTAAATACTTGGAGAACACATGCACAGGGACACACACATGCACAGGGACACACACATGCACAGGGACCTTCATCTGAAGTTGTTAAGGAAGCTTCTAATGAAACAGTTAACAATACAAGATGATGACAATGACGTACATTTTTTAATTTATTTTTTAAATGAAAACTGAGCTAGGGTCTTGATTCTTTGGCCCCACTACAAGTGACACTCCCCTTCCCACTTTATGTAATAAGTGAGTGAACATTATGAAAGCTTCACCCATGTTAGGCTGTGAGACTGAGGTCATACTGAATTATACTGAATCCACAGATTTCTCTTTAAAGTGTGTTGCAAACAATGAGGACATGCTGATTATCAGTGAGTTACTCCCTCCATAGCACAACAGAGCTAGTACATGAAGGTGAGTTGGCTGGGACAGTTAACATTTTTTTTTTTAAAAACTCCAGAAATTTCTATGAATCACAGTCACATGAAGATTGTTTTAAGAAAAATACCATTTCTGGCACACGCAGATTCCCAACCAACAATAGTTCTAGTTTTGGCTTTTCTTACTCCTGAGTCTCTCAGAGCAATGCTGCATTAAGTAGGCCAACCAAAAGGGTGACGCTGAACTGTAAATGGAGCGTTTCATGTTTGTTTGTGTCTGTGATGGAAAACAAGACTTGTCTGGACTCCATGGCCAATACAAAATATTGGCAAAATAGCTCAAAGCTTTCCTAGTTGTAAGGCAACGTGCTTAAAAAATCTAAACAGTTTAACAAATAAGCTTTGCGTTTTCTCACATAATTTCACTTTTTTTAGTGCTACTAATTTGCTTTCTCTGACAGGGAGAAAAAAAAAAAAAGTCTTTTTCTCTTTTCTGTTTCCACCGAGGGAATTATAGTAACTAAACAAAACCAACCATCTTAAACCGTCTTGCTCACCACACACATCCAGCAAGGGAAGATCTGAATCTGATTTAATCGCATGCTGGATTAGCAGAAAAACAACCACAATTGTTCTCAGGACATATGATAAAACAAACAATTTGTCTGGATACCTGTCTAGCATCTGAGGTATTTGGAAGCATTCTGGAACAGAAGCAAACACAGTACTGAGACAGCTCCACCAAGAAAGTTGGATTAATTCACAGAAATTGGGGATTTTTTCCTCTTAAAGAAAAATACTCCTCCATGAAGTATTTCTCAAGCCATGCAACGTTTCCTTTCATGGCAGTTTATCAAGGAATTGCCTGCAGCTTGCTGTTGCAGCTATAGATATGAACTGACCGAAACAACAACAACTATCAAAACCCCCACAAATCTACAGTTTAATCTTGATACTAAAGATTTCACAGGTTGTGTTTCTAAAACCATAACCTGTGAATTTCTTTTTTAATTTCAGCTTTCCTAGGTAATAAATTCCATGGTAAAAACTATCCTGCTGGGATACTACAATGCAAGTATAACTGGAAAGCTAACTCTCTAAATTCATTCATCATGGTTAAGATGGGAAAAAAGCTCTGCAGAAGTAGGAAATACTTTACTGTAGACTAGAAGTGGCAGTTTGTAAAACAAGATTTTTTTTAAAGAATTTTGTCCTTTCCATACATTGTGCAGTCACCAGTGGAAAACTCCTACTATTTGTGAAGTTATAAGGCTATAAATCACACAAAATAGGAAACATCTCCTCAAACCCTCAATAAATAGGGTACAGCTGCAATAATAGTATTGTGGACTGAAAGGTTTGGTATATTCATTTTACAAAAACTATAATGACTGTTAAGTCATTAACAGTCTCAATTCTAAGTGTGTTTTATAGTGCAATAATAATAAAGTACCGTTCTGTTTGGCAGCTCCCAAGTTTAATTTGAGAATTATCTGGTATATTTTAGCATTGTTTACATTTAATTTTAGACTAGCTAAGATTGGTCGTGTGACCCTAGCCCCAGGTCAAATAACAGACCTTTTACCGTGTTATGTGATTTAAAGTAAAGTACCATCTGAGCTAAAATAAGGAAGCTGAAAAGGAAAGAGGAAGCAAGTTCAGACACCCTCCAGCATGACTGATTGTAATAAATCAGCTGAACAGAAAACTGAAAAAAAATTCTTCATAAGATACAGGCAGGATGTTTGTCCAGTTTTACAAAATGGTGCTTGGTTACTTCGTTAGCAGTTTTACCCTTCTGCAATTTAATTCTTACTTTTAGTGGGTTTATACTTAGAAAAAACAGGGGACAATTACATCTTTTCCACTGGAGCTTGAAAGTAAAGATCAAACGCCAAGTGACATGCTTTGTCATTTGAAACTTATCCCAGGAATCATCAATGCTGAGCTGCCACACAAGGAGAACAAAGTCCCATCCCAAAGCCAACTAAGATTTCCTAGTGACCTAATTAGGCAAAGAATGAACACTTAGTTCCACTTAGATTGCACCTGGAATGGGGAAGAAACAAATGAGAAACACTTAAGAAAAAGAAGACAGATGCCAGCTACAGTATAACTCTCATGGTCAACACTAAAATGATCTTACTGTATCCTTTATCTCAAAAAGTGCTGTGCATATGCTACTTGGGAGGGATGGACGGATTTTTTTTAACTTTAATGTTTATTTATAATTTGCAATCAAATGCTTCTCTATGTCAGAGAAACTTCTTTCTGCTTATGACAACCAAAGCCATAAACCTAAAATCTAGGCTTAGATTTCAAGCCATCTAATCCCACTTTGTTTTTCTCAAAATTAGATAAAGAACTTTGATAGAGGCCCATCTTGAACATCAGGCTCCCACAATACTCTGTTTTTGTAGGACTCTCAAAATAAACTATAGGAGCATCAAAAAAAATTGCAGCTTTTCACCATGGCACACAATTCAAGACTGAACAAGTTAATCAATTCTGTGCTGAAAGAGTCTAACAGGAACCAAGTTACCAAGAACATTGTGCCAGGAAACATGTCAATTAATTAGCAAACTTTTTTTTTTTTTTTGTACTCTAATAACCATTTGCCTCTTCATCTATCACTCTAGCAATATTATATGTATCCATTTTATTGCTAGTGACACATCTCATATGAGCCACTATGGGTGAAAACATAGAAAAAGAGGATGACACCAGACATTACTGAATCAAAAAAAAAAGTGTGAATAAAATATACTGACAAACACACTGATTCAAAGCACAATTTGTGTTTTTACTATCGGTCTCAAGAGCATTCAAAACGTTATGGAATGCATGGATCTTATGAAAGCTGCTAAGAAACAGTTGCCAGATGGGTGCTATGTAAATCTATGCCCCTTAGTCTTTCACATGACAGAGCCATCTACAATTTTATAAATGCTGTAAACCTCTACACTGTAAGGTGTTTTTGTTTTTGTTTTTGTTTTTTTTTAATGCTCAGAAGATTGCCACTTCCAAGATAGATATCCAAAGTGAGCAGACACAGAAAACTGTTAGAGATTTTGATCAGGGAAGGTAATGCACATGGGTAATGCTTAATGTCTCAAAGTGGCAGGTGGTCACAAGTGGAGTTCCTCAGAGGTCACTATTGAAGTCTAATAGTATTCACTATCTTTATAAATGATTGAGATTATGGAATTGAATGCACACTCACCAAGTCTGAGGATGACACCAGGCTAGAAGGAGAGGTAGAAACAGCAGAGTCGATAGCCACCTCAGGAAGGGAGAGCTTAGCAGGCTGGAACACTGATAACAAGAAACACATGAGCTTTAACAAAGATAAATGTAAAGCCTTGTATGTGGGATGGAATAAATCCAAGCATAAGCACATGCTGGGATGTCACTAGCTAGGGCATGGCTCTGGAAGTACTGCTGCACAGCAAGGTGAACATGAGTCACCTCTTGTCCCATTGTGACAAGACAGGCAAACCATGTCCTGGGCTCTGTCAGGAAAAGTCACATCCTATAGAAACACTTCATCTTATTCCAGTTCTTTCCAAAATTCAAAATGGTTTTAGGAAAAAAAAATTGGAATAGACCGTTTCTAAATACTATTTTACAATTTACTGTGGGTAGACTTTTGGTGAGTGTTAATTCTGTATTTATGTGTTTAAAATGTAACCTACTTCCTCCATGTGAGCAACTACAATACAGTTTCATTCCATTAATTCCATGGAGATCTAAATTGCAATTGAAACACAATATTCAAGAGTTTCACCAGGAGACCTTCTCAAATGGTTTCTATAAGAAACACTCGAGTAAAACTCACTAAACAGAGTTCAAACTCTAAACTGAGAGGGTTGTTTTCGTGAGTGCTGACAATCTGATCTGAGGTTATTTTCCACTGTTGGCTGTGGTCAGCAAGCTGCAGCTATTGCTTGGGGGAAGTGTACTTTCTCACACACTGAGAGCTTGAGCTTTGAGAATAGAATGATAAACACCTGATAAACACTCTGCATCTTGGCCTTGATGGATGTTTGGGTTCAGGCACCAATGAATGTACCGTAGCGACTTAGTAGCCAACAAAACTATAACATGAATGTCAGTAATCCAGTGAATCTATAAAAGACTCTTACTGTAATAACGTTGGTGCTGTCCCTTCACCTCCTGACACTGGAGTCTGTGTCGCCCGGATCACCTCTACAGCAACAGTTTTGTTTGTTTGTTTTTTCCCCCAATGTACAATTGTAGGCTTTTTAGATGCTCAAGAGCTATGAAAAGTTATGTGCTGGCAAAACAAATATTTAAAGCAACCAGGCTCAAAAAGTAAACCACATGTCATAAAGTCTACCTCTTTTTGTCATCATCCATTAAAATAGCATTTATTTAAATCATATAGTAGTAGCTTAACAAGAGGAAATAAATGAATGTCAAATCAGAGCCAAACTCTGCTGGAAGCATTCCAAACACACTGTTTGGACATATATTTAAAAAGTCCCCTTTGTACTGGGGTTGTCCATTACTAAGATGACATCCGCAACACTGGCCTGACCTTGCAGCTTATTAGTAGAAAATTTTTATTGACATCTTGAGCTTTTGATGAGCCCTGTATGTATTTCTGTTTACTTCCTCAAACACTCTGGTTTCTCTTTATCTTACCAAGCACCTGGTAGTTACTCAAGGATATTACTCAATGTAAAGAAGTACTTTAACATTTTCTAGGATAGTCAATATGAAAAAATCAAATCTGAGCAAGACCTTGTGTTCTCTACATATCACAGACCTTTTGCACGATCTTTTACTGTATTATAAACAACAGTTCAAGAAATATGAGTAGATAGTCACCTAGGAAAGACTGTAGCGTTCTAATTAGTATTATATTAGTTAATTTTTTAATACTGTTTTTGATATTTCCCTTTGATAATTATCACACCGTATTCTTTACTTTGTCTCCAATACCCATAACAAATTCACTGCTGGAGGCTGAGACTCTTCAAATTTCATTTAACCAGCCACTGAACTCACAATGATACCAGGAAACAGTCTTTCAATTGTTTAATTAGGATTTCCAGAAACTACTTTTGGACTGTCAGATTCATGCCACTTCCAGATTTAGTTTCCATCTGATTCAAATACAAAAAAGGCAAGAGCAGAAATCCAGATTGAAAACAAAGGTGAAAAAAAAGAATTTCCAGTGATTGACCACACATCAAAATATGCCATTGATTTAAACTGATACAATCTATCCATCTGCAACAATTCCTCTAGTATTTTTGATAAGTAGCATGAAAGATTAAAGTTGGTCTCCCTTTGTAAGCTAAAAAGTAGAAGACATCATAAAACTTAAATCCCCTTGCCAAACCCATTTAAAAATTATTAATGTTATCAACATAGTTTGAAGACATTAAATATATGACCTAATAACCTGAGTAGCATTCTGAAGAATGGGAAATGCCAAAATATGTAGGAATAAAATTAAACTAGTGGAGGAAAGGCTTCCTCTGACAAATATGGAGGACTAATTTCTCCGATGATGGAAGCAGTTCCAGTCCCTAGAAACATTTTTACTAACAGAATATACAGCCTAGAAGTTTTACATCAGTAAAATTTGAAGATTCTTATTTACAGAAAGAAGACCTTCAAGCCTTAGTTTACTGAGCTCAGTATTGCCCGGGGAACTCACACTCCAGGCTATCAATTAGACAATTTCCAATCAGCGAGTAAACCAGTTAAAGGTGCTTCTGCATTAAATATATTCTAAGTGTGCCCTTTAATCAGCATGTAAAATCAAAATTAATTTCAATTCTTAAAACTAAGTGAACTAATAATCTGCAAGCACTACACATTAAACAGTCATGAATCTTTAACTTGTTGTAATCCCAGAAAACTTGCTCCAAGGTCTCTGCAATTCAATGCCCTTTGTCTTAAAAGTTTCTGTAAGCATAAGGAAAGCGTATAGACCCATGCAGATGAGTCCCATATGTAACTTGACAGCATTCTGGAGAAATTTCTCTAAAACTGTTGGGTTTTTTTGTTGTTGTTTTTATGGTAAGTCTATATATTTTTCCTCTGCCCTGAAGTTATGAGATCGTTCAGTTCTACAGTGTATTGACAATCAAACAAAAATCTAATAAGAAGGGTTCAAATTTTAATATTAAGCTCTGTGGGATTTCCCACAACACAGATATTTTTGTCGTTCGCTGGGGATGCCAATACAATGGTTCCCAGTTACGCTGCAAAATTAGCTTAGACCCTCACTGGTGAAACTGCTGTCTGCTTTGAGCAATGGGAGGGAAATTCTCCACTGGAGCCTATCAGTCCTTTCAGGACTCCTGCTGGACATCAAGCCTGCCCTTGAACACAGTGCAAAACTGAAAAAAATTCCCCTCCCTTACCACTCCCTCTTCCCCAAACCAGAGAAGCAACAAGAAAACCTACACGATATATCAGACACTTCCCAGGAATATAATAGCTTGAGTGAAATGGGTGTAGCATTGCTTTCACTGTCTTTCCAAACAGGAATGTTGGACAGTCACATCACTTGGAGTCTGAGCCATTCTGATCTGTTATTACATTGGTTTAATGAGACCATTTCAGCAGAAGCTGTGTGTGACCTCATGTTAACGGTTCCAACAGATTTAATGACATTTTAAAAGGTCTTTTATTCTGTCAGATTAAAGCACATTCTATTCATAAAAATTAATCTTTCCTCATTCCCAGACTTCAGATTTTTCCTACGCCTTGCTTCCATGTCCAAACACTCCTCTTTTCAAACCTTAAAAATGAAATTTCAAGCTATACTCTCTCTTACCAGTTAGGAGTAGAATAGGATTCACTGTATAAAAACCAGTAACATTCTCCAACTGATGTTAAACAACATACTGTTTCTACTTCTTGCCAAAGAACCACTGCATATTCATTCCCCTGTGTCCCCTGCCCACCTCATATGTGCATTGCTGTCACACTGAAAAAAAAAAAAAACAAGGATTCAATCCTGAAGTTCATACACCTGCCATCTTTAAATTCTGAACACAGATCAGGACATGGGGACAACACTGAATAATGATTTGAACACCTTTTTATTCAGAGGTGTGTAGCCCCAGTTCCAGTAGCTGAAACAAAACAGTCTGCCACAGAAGAACTGCAGGAATATAACAGGTTGTTCTGCCAATGACCAGGCGCAACAAAAATGATACAGCCAGCAGGAAGACGAACTAATACACAGACTGTACTGTAAGCAAAAAGGACATTCCATGAACGATCGCTGGGGGTACAAACAGATCAATCAGCTGGTACATAATTGATGCCACCCCCAACGATCCCACAAAAGACATGACTCGGCCCACAATAGGTGGTATGAATAGTGAACCAAGGCTGCCCACAGTTGGCATGGGAAACAGCCAAACCATCCAGTTAAATACATAAGAGAAAGGTGCCTACATAGTGACTCTCACCCGATCTGCCCGTGTTCGCAAAGGTCTAAACAGTCCAGGGCCCAGCTCCAGGGAGAGTCAGGAGGTCTGCCCTGAACCAGGAAGCTCTGGGGAGTGCACTCCACAGACAGACACTCCTGACTCCCTGCAAGTGGTCCCAGCTTTTATCCCCAAGCAGACCCCTGACCTTTGTCAACTCAATGCAGGACCCCTGGGGCTCATTTCCCTTCTGGCTCTCCCTGCAGGGCCGGCCGCACCCTGGGGGGAAGCTATAAGGCAAACTCACCACCTCTGTATGAAGGGCTGTGGGAATCACCCATATGTCAACCTTAATTCAGGGCTTGGGGTTCAGACCCCAGTATTTCACTGGTCATGAAAAATAAACTGATTATTTTAAGTATTCTCTCACCAGGAACAAAGAGCTCCTTAACATTTGTATTCCTGAAGAAAGAAAGTCTTTTTGCCTTCAGCCAAGGAGCTCTCAGATGAGAAAGCTCTTTGTGCCTGTACACAATTGCAGAGGAAGAGCAGGTCTCCACTTTGGGCACAATCAGCTCTGCTGGCTAAAATGAAGGCTTGTGTGCCCCTTGCCTTTTGAAACCACTTGGTTCTTTTATATAAAGCCACAAGAGACAAGAATCACTGTTGTTTTTTGTTTGTTTGTTTCTGTTTTCACTTGTACCTAAATAATATTTAAAGGAACATGCTGATGTTTTATATCATCTAGGACATCAAATTATTGTAATAATATAGAATCAATTTTTCCTTATGTTATTCTGTCACCACAGTGATAAGTAGGTGACCTTAGAGAGTCAAGGCTTTTTTAAGAGACTGACTGGTGGTCAATTTAATTTACACTGCCTGTACCAACACCTGGCTGATAGGGCAAAGACATTTTCTGCTTCTGAGTAAAGCTAAAATTTATTTATTTTTTTTTAAATTTGCTACAATATTATTTAGGACTCATTTTCCTTGCATGAGCAAATACTCAACTAGTCAACCTATGGAAATCTTCTGATTTTGTGATACAAATAAATATTCATCTACAAAATATTATAGCTCAGATATTTACCAGGTAATAAATTCCTTGGATCAGGTTTTTCAGGTCTTTTGAAAACAGCTCTTTACTACAAAAAACAAATATAACACCACAACAAAAGTTACAATTACTCCCAGTGATAGGGAACCATCAGAAAGTACCAACTCCTTGCCATTTATTTAAACCACTTGAAATTAAGATATGTTCATCTGTTACGTTTCATCTGATTTGTATACTTCATAACACATCATAAAAACACACTTTAATTTTAGAATTACTTACACATGTTAATTTTTGTCCTCTCAGTTTAAGGGACTGGTACTATGTTCTAGAAACCCAGACAACTATCTAAACGATGCTACGGTCTTTCATTACATTTAAATGCAATTTCAGACAACAAAATGAACAGTGAATAAATTCTTCTGAAAATGGAAACTGCTTTTTTTTTAATTTTACAAACCAAGTTTTTTGGGAGGGACATCTGGCAGTTATTTCTGCTTAAATTATCTTTTAAGGCAATAATAATAATAATTCATCTGTGCTTGCTAATAAGAATCTTATAATTCCTCACTGCTATTGTAAGATGTTTCTGTTAATTTTTTCTCTACAGGAGCTTTACTAAAATTTCAACAGTCTTGCTTTAGTCTGTGGGCAAAAGTCAGGCATGAGATAAGCAGAGGCAGCAACATAAACTTACCTGGGCCCAGTCTCATTTATACTATGAAACAAGTTTATCCCATTTCTCCATAGAACCAAGAAATGACACTGAGGCATAATTTTATGTGGTATAATGGAATAAAATTCTTAAATTCTAAAAATCTCTAAAATATAACAGAATAAATTTATCTGGATTCCAGAAGGGTATGGTCTGACTGTACGATCACAAACACAAAAGTTTCAGGCTATAAACTCATACAATGTATGTGATTTTGTTGTTCATACCAGCACTTCACACCCTTCTCACTCTGGTGATCCCTTTCCAATCTTCTTCTTCCTTTATTCTTCTACAAGTATCACTTCACAGAAGTCTCCCCCTAAGAGACCTGCTTCTGCTCTGTCAAGTAAAGACCTGACCTATTTGTCCTACAGGCAATCACTTGTTCATTTCCTCTAATGTTTTTCATCTTGATAGCTCTCTCAGCTCACCTGTTCCCACCATTATTAACAAGCTTCTCCTTCTGCCCTATCTTACTTTAGTAAGACCCTCTTAATGTAGCTAATTGCCTCCAAACATACTCCTTCAGAGTTACTCGGATGTTTTCATTATCCAGATTCCCAATCACGTCACCAAGTAAGCTCTAGACTTTTGATTAATATACTAGATATCTCCCTTTACTCCAAACAATTGGAAAGCGGCTTTGGGAAGAATTTAATACATAGTTAAGCCTGTAGAGCTAAACATAGTGTATCTGCAATGCAACTGTCAAGCATGGTGCCAATTTAGGAGAGCACCTTTTAGGACAAATGGTAGAGGTCAGTTATTTGGTACCAAGAAAACTATCAGTCATAATGTTAAAGTACCACATTGCAAAAAGGAAACGACATCATACCCAAATATTTCAAGATCTAAGTCTGCTGACAGTCTGTGGAAGAAACTGTATTCTTACAAATCAGAGGACAAAGCCTTGGCTTTTATTTGGATGGAAACATAAAATAGTAAGGTTGGACATTCTTCACATGAAAAGTTTGTTCTATATTTTGACATCTGAAGACTGATTAATGTGAAGAAGGTGCTGCCTTTATTAACCTATATTTCTAAAGATTACTTGGAGTGGAAACAGTAGAAGAAAGAGTATTTCAGTAGCAAGGTCATGATCTAACTAGTGCTATCAAATCCAAAATAGAGGCTTTGAGCCTCTGTTTTGCTATTACAAGGCTGAATCAACAGTCAAAAGACAGGAAAGTAATTAAAGATTTGGCTTAAGACCAGGCATGCAGCAGTTTTAGGAGAGTCATGGTATTGTTTTCTTAAGAACCTATGAAATACAAATAGAGCTACACTCACACGACCGAGAAGATCCAAACTGGACAGATCATTCAAGAACCTTGCTATAGCATCTTGGTATCACAGTCCTGCTTTTATGGAACTGACATCCAACAGTTCTCTTAGAAAAGGTATGCCAGTGAAGAAGCCACAGTTTCAGAGCTTTTCCCCACCTCCCTGGGAACCAGCTGAAATTCATGTGGAAGGGTTCACCCAGGTCTTCCTTCAGTGTTTATTCTGGAATGGGGGAGGTGAGTTGATGCACATACCAATTGTTCTGCATTGCAGCCTATCAACTGGATATTTGGGAGGATATTTTATCAGGACTTAATGTTGCCTGAAACAGTGTTAATGCCTGCTGGGCTCCTCCCTGTCTGCTACTTTGAAGGCAGAGTGATGATCTCACACAGTATAGCAGCATTGCTTGTAATAAGGCAGGAAAAGGTAGAGGTGGGAGCACAAAGGCAAAATGGAGATAGCACTAGAAAATTTCCTTTCCTATAAACTCTCAGAATTTGCCATTAGCATCTCTTTTCCTACTTCTGCTATCTGTCACCTCCTTGAAGAGGGAGAAGTCAAACAAAATTCTTCTACACTTGGAGCAGTTTTTAGACAGGGGAAAGAATTGTCTTTGCTCTCTACAGTGTTTTCTTCATAGAAAGGAGTAATCAAACATGATTTGAAAGTTGTCATCAAAATAAGGCAACAGAAGGTGTAGCTTTGATTGGAGAGGTGGAAAAAAAATGACAGGTAAACAAATTACTGGCAAAAAGGAAACATGAATACAAAAAGAGATGAGTGTGAAAATAAGCAAAGGGAGGTGAAAGCCAAGACAAAAGTAGGAGAGTAGTTAATAAAGAAAACTGAGTAATTCCAAATGAACAAAGCAAAGAGAAGCATACATAGGAAGAGAGAAGCAAATGGATGTATAAATGAGGTACCACAGGTCTACAGAAGAGAGAGGGGAATCCCTTCCATGCTCATCGGTAAAGCCGAGCATATAAATACAAGCTAAATAATATGTGCCATCTAAATATCTAAAATTGAACCCTAAACTAGTAAAAATAACTCCATGTACTTCAAAACCAACTGCTTTAATCCAGAAAAATAGTTATTTTCCATACAAATCTAAATGAAAGGTTCTTCAGTTACTGCATTTTCTCCATCTGGTTTTATCACGTAATTGTTTTTTTCTAGACAAAAATAATTACTCTCTCACTGATGTGCTTCAATGTGATACATCTTCAAAACTGTCAAAATGAAATAATTAAATTTACCTAGCATTGAAAGAGGTGTTATGGCAGTGTATACAAAAGTGGTGTCAGAGACAAAAAGTAAGCAATTAGGGAGTGAGGAGTCTTAAATTAATTTTTTATTACTTTAGTTACTTTAATTATTACTAATTTCAGTTCTTTCATAGTATTGTTACTTTACCAAAGTAGTAAGTTATTGTAATATTCTGGGGAGAGAACACATTGTGTTAATACTGATAAAGGAACAAAGCCACTCAGAGGAAAAGAACAAAACCAAACTCAATTCGAAATATGAACTTCTTTTATTTGAAAATTCTGCTTCCAAATTAATTTCTTATCCCCACTGTCCTATTTCTACTGGGATTAAATCTATAAATATGGAAACCTGCCTCAGGTTTCACAGAAACTAACAGCAGCAGCTTTTCATTTATGCTTCTTTCATGAAGGCATTTAGACCTGTGAGTGACTATTTTAATCAAGACTTGTAATTGGATTACCTGCATTGGACTTTGCCAAACTACACACTTCATAGTTAATGTAACAAAATGATCACTTTTTCAGATTGCTAGGTAGGGAGTAAAACACTGGTCAAAAGTATTGCCATGTCAACTTTTCCAAAAAACTGTTTTGTTTTGAATCTCCATCTGTTCTGCTGATGTGCCAATATGGAATCCACTCCTCATAATGGCATTTTGTTTATGAGGATGTCTGCTGCCAAGTGTTCACAGGCTGACAGAGAAAAAGAGAGCTACACTGCAGCCAGAAAATACACAGAATATAGAAATTAATGCCAGGAAAGATACTGCTCCCTACTGGCTCATCTAGATAAGAACAGAGAGCGTTTTCCCTTCATATTTCTCAAAGAAGCAAAAAATATTTTTCCACAGATAAACCACAGTTTTGAACTATAAATCAAATATCCAAAAATCAGTAGCCAGATATTTTTAAAAAAAAGAATTGATTAGATGAAGCACACACTTTTGTGCTTTCTAAAAGAAAATATTGAGGAAAATGCCAAATAACTCCAAAGTAATTCCTCTTTATCTCTAAGTTTTATAAAGGGAAAATTAAAAGGAAAACAAACCCTATACAAAAAAAAAAAAAAAAAAAAAAAAAAATTAAACTAGCTGGGATATACCATTGATTACTGTTAAGACAAAGAATATATGCATTCTTAGCAATAGCTAGAATTATTTTACTCATTTTAAATCCAGCAGCTTCAGGTACATCTAACAGCATTTCACTACCCTCCCTAATTTCAGCTGAGATCTGCAAGTGGAAACCTGGACTGGTGCCACCGTGCGTTAGCGCTGATTCGACTGGATTTCAGAGACCCTGGATAGAAAAAGAAAAACAACCACTTCATGGACTTGTCAGTGTGCAGAACCTAACAAGATCCATACCTTGATTCCAGCACATCAAAACAATCTCATATAAGGGCTCATCTAGGCAGAGAAATGCAAAACAAGTTGGAATGTCAATCTTAAGCTTAATTGCTATTCTCTACTAACTCCCCACAAGGTCACTTGAGAGTTAAATGGATAGTTTTGTGGTTTGAAAATGCTTGTACTTAATCACTGCTAAGAAGCTAGTAAGAAATACCAGCCTCTCATTTAAGAATTTTTTTGCTATTTCCTTACATAGATCTACATTTATATAAATTTTGGAAAAAAACCCAGAACTTCTGAACATTTACCCAGAAAACGCTTGAGGCATTTTAGACGTCTGGCTTGGAAAGGCCTCTTACCTCTGGAATTCTAAGGCCTGACTTTTTCCTGTCTGCACAGATAGGAAGGTGGATTTTTCTCTTTATTTCTTAGCCGTTTCTGACTGTAGATATTTCAGGTTTTTGCAAAAACTCTAATCTGTTAAATCTGGGCTAAATTTTCACTGCTATCCAGAATCCAGATTTACCTCTTTGCATTAAATTCACACTATCAAATAACTCTAAGTCCTAAAAACATGCCCAACAATTCTAAACCATACTGCATGCTAATGATTTAGTTACCTGGAGATACATTCTCCATAACAAAAGAGAATTGTTCTGTATTTACTATTTGCAATGGTATGCAGATGAAAGGATCTGAGTTGTGTTTTATTCTGTGCAACATGGTAGCAGATAATTCTCTTACAGAATGTTTTGGACATACAGGCAGCCTAC
>NW_008596762.1:7587-37614 GCF_000691845.1 Merops nubicus | reverse complement strand
TTCAGCAGGGTTTTCAAGCTGCTAAGCAGAACTCAGATAAAGAAAAGCTGGGCATCAGATGCCCATCTGAAGGTGGCATCTATAGTAAATTTGAATCTTACCATGTGGCCGTCATAGTAAGACAGGTTTGCAGGAGACTGACAGTTAAGATTCTGCTTTCTACACTTCTGTGAATGGAGATAGCTACTCAAATTCTTGTTGCTCTGTTGGCTGTCCAGTTTAATATGCTGCTGTAAAATTCCATTATCAATGAAGATGTCACAGGTTATCGTATTCCCCCTCCCTCTGGCAACAGCTCAGGTAACAAAGGCAATTAAGAGTTCCAGGATCCTGATTTTTTCCAGCTATACACATATCTTCTTCTGCTTAAGGTAGAACAATTGCAGGAAATGGTAGAATTATAGCTTTTTTTTTTTTTTTTTTCCTAGACAGGGACTTTGAAACTTAGAAAAGAAACGCCTATCAGTGCTCTACTTACACAGCCATGAATTGGAGGAAACTGGCCACATCAAGTGGATTTAAGCTGACTGACATGACATAGGACTAGATTGTCACTTCCTAAAAGGGATGGGCAAATACACTCCCCGGATGCACCTTCCTCTAACATTTCCTGTGCCTTTCCCTATTAACCCACTCCTGGTATTCCACAGAAAAGTTTAGTATGTGAACACTAAAAAAGGCATCCAAAACTCCTGTTCCTCCATATGCATTCAGTGCAACTGCTAACAGTTTTTGCACTGAAACACTACAAATACAGGAGGAACAGACTTTGAAGGGAGACAGAGAAGACATTCATCATGAAAATCATTTGAACTCCTAACAAGCTCACTGTCTCATGTTACAAAAGTGTGACAGAAAAGCCTAGTGTGGGGCCAAAAATCTTCAGAGTTAACACAGCCCCTCAATTACACACATAATATATAACTGGAGGCTCGTTAAGCACTAAAGACACAGGGGGGATATACTATATTTTATTGAAGCCATTAGTTCCTATGAAAAATTAGTTATTAATGAGATCTTAAGACACAGCCGAAATCTTAGCAAGAGACCTTTCAGAGATGGAACAGAGAAGGGCAAGGCATTTCCTGAGGATTAATGACTGGCTGGTGAGAGCTGATGGCACCTGGCTGAGCTTCAGATTCTGAATCCCAGCTGATCTCCCAGGAAATGTCTTGAACCTCAACCATTATTGCAGTTGTAACATGACAGTTAAATACTTACACACATGCACACACACTGGTCTATGGTGTTTTAACAGAGGACTTGCTGTTTCAGTGGGTATTCTCCAGAACTTTGCTGCAGAATTAGAGCTCTGTAAATTAGCCAGCTTGAATCATTTCTCAACATGCCGTTCATCTTATAATAGATTACATATGGTATTGCCACTTGCCAGGCTACAGCACAGACATTTTGCATCTATTTCTACACATCTTCCTGTTTAAATGTCTGCTCAGAGAAATAAAATCTCTGGGTCAAAACTAGATTTCCTCCTTTAATCACATTCAGGAAGATATACCAGTTCTGAATTTAGCCTGGAAGTTTAACTGGATGTGTTTTACCTCTCAAATAGTTGTTCTAAATAAATATATTTTCTTTTTTGTTTCTTTTTAACCTTATGCTAATCCCAAAAAAGAGATTTTACACTCCTGATCTTAATATTTTGCCTTTCCCAACTACAGAGATAGATGCTGCTGTGCAGACAGCCAACTATGCACCCAGTAAGCATTCAGAGGCTATTTTGGACACGTGTAGCCTGAATGTGACTTAAGCGCACCCTGACTTAACTTCAGATGAACTAATTCAAATCCACTATGAACTAATTCAGCACCAAAGTGACTGACTCCTGCAGTTTTATATGCTGCAGGCAATTAACAAGTAAGCTCTGTTTACTTATTAATGTTGTGGATTTTTTTTTAAACTCAAAGGCATTGACAAATTTGAGGCATTTATCAATCAAGTTACCCTGAATTTTAGCAGTGCTTTTTCACTCCAGCCTCAGGACGCACTCTCATATCTAGAACAGCCCAGAGGAAATCTAAATTTTATGCTCCTTCTAAAGAGTTTGAGGCTGAGATCCAGAGGTTAACTCTCAGACAAGGCCACACATTAAGTTAACAGAACTGGGAACAGAGGTCAACAGTTCTGGTGTTCAGTCCCCTTAGCCTAAACACACAGCTTCTTGAGAACAGCTAGTTCCACAGGAGTTCTTTCAACAGCAACCAATCCTAAATTGCCTTTAAAATAAGACTCACAATCTACTGTTTCATTATTAATATATAAACAACAGGCAACTGAAAAATGACCACACCAGGAAGACATTTCTGCACGTTTATGGTTACGTTTAATGACAAAAGTGTTCCTCCCACATAGTTAAGCCTAAAATTATATCAATAATCCAGCTATTTTTCCACCTCAATTTTTCACATCACAATAAACACACACAAAAGGACTCTGCTGTGGAACCCCTAACATTTCTATTCCTGCAAAGAGAAGAGGCATTAGCTACACGTATTCTTCTACATGGGCAGCACTTTACTCTTCAAGCTCACCAGCACTGCTAGGGCACCTGCAAAATGTGGCTATTCCCCAAAGGCAGGCTGTTTCTTTCTTCCAATGAATGGCTTTTTTTCCCTCCCCCTCTTAGCTACAGCTTCATAGTCACACAAAGTATAAGTCTTGCACCAGGTGTGGCCCTGAATACTGAAAAAACATCTGCAGACAAGATTTGTCTCCTTTTTATACCATGAGCAATGAAGTGAAATTTTGCCTTTTTGCTCTCATGAGGAGAGCTCTGGGACTAATTCAATTCCACATTTTCCCTTTTTCTCCTGCCTAACACAGATCCTGTTCTAATCTAATGACTAATGCTAGGGCCAGAAAAGGAACAAGTTTATCCCAGCAGGAACAAAACCTCAGAATGAAATAAAGGAGCTATTTTGTTCAGTGCTAAGTAGCTAAGGATTCAACTGAAAAAGAAAAAAAAAAAAAAAAAAAAGTGTTAGCATCACTTACTTCATACACACTAATACTGTTTTGTTTCTGTCCTAAAATACTGTATTAGCTTCTTATGCATAAAGAGAATCTGAGTGGAAACTTCATATGAATATTGGTTGCCAAGCTTCTGATCTGCTAGTATCTCATAAATTATAAACTCCAGACACCTTAAAACATGCTGTTCTTCAAAGAAATTTGAAGAAAATTATTAGACAAGAGAAACTGAAAGAAAAACATGTGAATACTGAAGGATATCAGAAACAGAATTTTATGGCCTTACATCATTTGTCTCTTCTTCACAGAAAAACAATCAAAAAAACCCAAGCCTGGTTAGGGATATTTGAGTCTAGATTTCACTTATGTCAGTGGGCAATTTAAAACATAACCCAACTAAAAAGGAAGACTAAGAACCAGATACAGAGGGTTGTTGTTGTGGATGGATTTATCCCACTCCCTCAGGTTTAAGAGACAGAAGTGGGACTATTCTGCTGCCAGAAACAGAAACTGCCAAACCAACAAGAAAAACAAGCTCCACTTTACAGAGAAGGTGCTGGCTGTCACCTGTAGTATGCTTAGATATTGGGTAATGCAAAACCAGATAGAGTGGCACCTACACAGTCTAAGTAGTAAAGGATGGGTACAGCACCTCAGAAAAGAGCCAGGTGGTATTAGAACACATTTGTTTTCTCCTTCATCATTAAGTCTTTGCACAGTCATCACTGCCCACAAATTCTTGGAATAACGTTTTCAATACTATAGCACTATGCTCTCTGTAAACACTAGGAACAGTACATACAAATACTCCAGCCAAAAGGAGCCACTAAAGTGCTATAAAGAGGGCAGTTTACCCAGAAACTTCACAAGCTAGAAACACCTACCATCTGGGCGGTAGTTACGGGATTCTACACATCAACAATCAGCATGAAAATCTCCGAAAAAACAATTGAAGGGAACTGTATACACACTAACATCCAAGAAGCCTCTGAGTCACCAGGATTTCTATTTAAGGATTCATTGAGTACTGTGAGGCCTTCCCAGTTATTCAGTAAAAATAATGAAGAACAAAGCAGGCCGCTCTCCTGTGTGGATTTTACACTGTAACCACATCCTCTGCCATTCAAGAACAGCAGTAGAATGCTCCACAGTTTGTTTTCATATAGCTCTTCCAAAGAGTCAGGTATTAATTTTTTTTTTCTCAGTCAGATAAATCTCGCTTCAGAGTTCAGTTATTCAATTTAATCTTTACCCTGAAGGAGAAAGTTAATCCATTTTATGGAGCATACAAGCAGCTGTTCAACGAAGTCACCAACTACCTTTTACAAAGAGATATAAATAGACAGAGTGGATTCTATTTACAAGCCCCCAGTTCTGTGCCAATGTTCCTTTCAATTCCTCTGCCAGACTCAGAAATGAGACAGAAGGGTTGAATCAACAAGAGACAAAAGTTAACCTTCAACAGTTGGGGGAAGTTGGGATACAGGGCTGAATTTCAACGGCAGAGATTTATTTTATTTATTTATTTTTAAATCTGATTCACATCTTGAGATAATACCTCAGAAATAAGGAAGACCTTCAGATAACAACCCATAATAGAGTTGCAGATTCTGAATACTAATAGAAAACTCTGGGTGTTCACTCACATTTATGCCAAAGGATAGCAACCGCATGATGAATGTGTGAATAAACTTTATGTCCTTTTCTGAAATCTGACATTAAGACATTATTTCTCCATGAAATTGCATTGGTTTCAGTGTAAACTGGGATATTAAGTCAGAACAGAACGTTGTCTGAATCAGATCTACAACTGATTTCTTAACACTGCATATTTTGAGTATCAGTCATTAAAGATAAAGCATTAGTTTTCCTGATCAGATCATTCTTCAGCACAGTGAAGTAGCATCAAACAAAAAAATAAACCAAACTTGAAATGATAAACCGTACATTAGGAACAGTTACAGACTAAGAGTATCATTAAGTTTCTAATGCAAGGCCTGTATTTACTGAAAAGTAACTATGTGCCAGGTGAGGTAGGGTGTGAACACCAGGTTGTGAACCTTTCCTAAAAAAAGAGAACAAATAATTTATATAAACTATGGATGACAAAACAACTTAAAAAAGCAGTTAGGATGAGACAGAAGGGGAAAAAAAAAACAAAAAAACCCAAAACAAACAAACAAAAAACCCTGTTTATCAGTAAACAATTTGTGCAAGAAAGAGAAGCTGTGTGACATTTTTCTTTTTTTAAATTCTGTGAAAAAGAGACAAGCTAAGTTCTAAGCAGAAGCAGATAACCTGACTCTTACCACAAGCCTGAATGTCTGATGAAACTAACTCTCTTGATATTTTTCTCCATTTATTATTAACTGCAGTGTTCTGAACAGCTGATGTTTTCTGAATCCAAAAGGCAGACACGTCAGCAGGAGATGAACTACAGTACACCCAGTTATGTCAGTATTCTGCGTGGCTTCTATCACTGGGCGTGAACAGTAAGTTCCAGGCGTGTGAAACTCAGAATTAGATGCGTTTCTTAGACAATCATTGTAACAAAAGTTCCTTGTATCTAAAAAGTAACTTTTATATGGGGGATTATTGGTTTTGGTTGTTTTTCTTTTTTTCCCTTCCCTTTTTTTTTTATTTTTGTTGTTGTTTGTTTGTTCTGGGAGTTTGTTAGTTTGTTTTTTAAGGAAAATGCAGTGAATAAAGTCTGTTATTGCAAAAGAATTCTTTTGATGCTTCCATGATAAAACCAGGAAGGTTTTATCATGTTGTCCATTGTGTGTTCAGGGAAATTGTACATAATGAAGTACCCTTGATTTTTGCTATTATAATTCTGAAGACATGCTACAGTCCAACAAGAAGATATCTTTCAAATTATGGATTTTGACAATTATTCATAATTTTGCTAGAATTAAGTACTGCAAATTTAACTTTGAACAATAGATACCCACACAATTTAACTTAGAACAATAGATATCCATAAATTTTCACAATATTAATATCTACTCTGAGAAGATTTATATTAAGATGGGATAGGCTCTGTAGTATGCACACAGCATAATTAGGCTGTCCTTGGACAACCTTAAGTATTCTCAAGGATTTGAATTACAGTCTCTGTGTCAATGATTCCCAGATTTCTTTCCTCCTCGCTTGCTTCCCTTTTGTTCACACTTGTAATTCAAACTGCTTCTACAGAATCTTCTCCAGATGTCCTCTTGCCAAATGAAAATCAGCATGTCAAAACCAGCTCCTCTTCTCTCCTCCCAACTCCTTGCCTCCTGTTTCGCTGTAACTGTCAACAATTCCACCACCCTCCCCATCCCACAAGCCCTTAAGTACGGGTATCATTTTCAGCTCTTCTCCACTTGCAAAGGATCCGTGCACCCCAGCACATATTTAATGTTAACCCCAGTGCCTTCCGTATCATCGCTCTGCAGCAAAGATTCAAAATAGACATCAAATAAACATCAGGTGCCACAGACTGATTGAATGAAAGGAGGATTTACCAGCCACTGAAGGCCCCACCTAAATCTGACAGATAAGAAAATGGAAACTCTCACTCCTGCTAAACAAGTTGTATTGGCTTATTGATATCAATTATTAGTCTTCTGTGTTTCTACTTACAGGTACAGAAAAATGAGGGTGATATAGAATGCAAAAGAATCATCAGCAAGTAAACAATAGTTTAAGCACTTACTAAAAAAGGAAATGCCATCGATATTAAGCAAGGCTGCCTAATGTGAAAGTCTTACACAATATCAGGTCCTGCTTCCATTTCACAGTTTGGGGACAGTTATGCCTTTTCTACAGAACATATAACTAAATCGGCCACCATTAATGGACTTAATTAGTCATTGGCTCATCTTAGTTCTCTTCACTATCTACACGATTTTAATTCATCCATGGGCACAAGCTCTTTGATTGCTACTTTCAGATCTAAATGTGTAACATAAGAAGAAGCATCCTTTTAGCTATGATTTCAAGGTTGTTTTGTCTTTTGAATGAAAGAAAGAAACCACAACAGTTTTGTATTCTTGAAGCAAACATTTTCATAGACAAGAACAACACACACTCCTAATGGAACATGGTAAGCCAAAAAAATTACATTGTATGCCACATGAAAGATAAATTATTTCATCTTTTTTGTTACCTTTAGTCCATCTTAACTCGATACAAATCTGAAAAATACTCCCTCTCTTGAAGTAAGCAAAGTGATCCAACATGTTCTGTATTATTTAATAAATTCCCCAAATCAGGTAAGTGTAATGCACACTCTGCATTATCATGCTGAACTATTAAATTGGAAAGAGAAGCTTATTTATTCTAGGTTTTGTAAATGTATCACATTTTCAATTACAAGGGACAGTATTCTATGTATATTTCAAATTAAAAGCAAATGTTGCCTTAAGCACCTTAAACAAGTTGCCTGAAATAAGATGAATAGGGCTTGATACTTAGCAGGATTTTTACTTTATAAAATCAGAATCTTCTCTCATTGTCTAAGCTGGCTGGTGTAGTTTTCCTGCCATTGGTCTTCTTGAAGTGGAACATTTCAGAATCAGAGCATGAAGCAGAAACGCTTTTTATGAAATGAACAATCAGAAAATATCAAGAAATTCAAACCCACTGATCAGGAAAGTGATAAAGACAAAGAATCTCCATTAATGTCTGGAGCTGACAGCAAGCATTGCTCTCACAGACAGTTACAGATGATTTAGTTTCAGATAAGAAATATCAACTTATGCTGTGTTTGCCAGAATTCTTTGATATTTCTATGTAGAGCTACGTGTTATTCACTGGCTGACAAAAAGGTTCAGGTACGTTATAGATATTTAACATTTATCTAGTATAAATGGGCAAAAAATTACTTAATCTTGATATTTCTCAACCACTGAGTAATATAATTCCCTTGGCACTGTCTACAAAAAAAAAAATAAATACACCCATAAAAATATTTTCAGCTTTCAGGATATGTTCAGTGCTGATTGATGGATTTGACTTGTGAATTTTGACTAAGAAAATGGTTTCCAAAAGTATCCAATTCATGTAAAGCAGCTGAAATTCCATGGCATATAGTACTTGGGGATTTTTTTTTTTGGGAGCGGGGGGAAATCTCAAAAGATGAAGTGCTGTTTCTGTTAACTAGGAAATGATAAGTTCAAAGACAACAGATGTTTTCATTGTCTGCTGCCCATATCTTTACAAGTGCCATTGGAGTTTGTCATTTTGCAATGCTGCCTTCCCATCCGTGACTCAGTGAGTTCTGTCTATCAGTTTAGCTCATAAACAGGGCAAGCAAGCAAGCACGGAGCCATATGGGAATGTAAGCACAACTAATTACTGACTTGTTTTAGTTTCAGCCAAACTTGGACTTCATCCTAGTACTTTCTTCACATAAGCCATTATGTCACATGCTCAGGCAAAATAAGGGATAAAGAAAAATCAGTCTAGGTTAAGCCAATACAATGTTTGCAGAACATCTGTTTCCTAGAGCTGAGAAATGCCTACTAATAACTTAGCTGTCCAGCTCCCCAGACTGTGCCACTGGTATTAACACCCATATCTCCTACCAGAGAATCTGTTTGAATAAAGATTGTGGAGAGGTGACAGGAGAGCCAGCTCCAGCCCAAGCCTGTACTCTGGCTCCATTTTTCTGGAAACAGGCAAGGGTTTGGAGTAGGACACGTTCTATGTCCATGTGCAGAGCCCTCAAACACAGGCCAGAAACTAATCTTGCCTCAACAGAGAAAAGTCTTCCATCAGCCACAATTGCTCAGTCAGTGGATCCCCTCTGAGACCTTGCAGCAGAGAACACAGAACTGATAACACACTAATCCTTCCTACCAAGGTGATAAGCTTTAAAAGAATAGTAGCAGTCCACCAGGAGGAAAGCTTTCCTAATTGCAGTCTTAAAACGACTTTTAATGCTGTTTGCTGGTGGTTCTTGAAGACTGAAAAGCTAGTTTTCTATTTATTTAGCGTTTGGGAATACCCCACTCCCCATTGTTTGTTGGTGATGTGGGGTTTTTGCTGTTGTTTTGCTTTCCCTGCTGGAGTTTAGGACAGAAGTTAAAAGCTTTTTCGAACCTTTGTGCATTTCAAGACAGTTTAAAGAAGTCACCAAAAAATCTACAGGCAGAGCTGTGAAGAACATAAAGGCAGTGTACAAAAAAGACCCCAAAGAACCAACAGCCTAAAAAAAACACCTGAGATAGCATCAGACAAGTTAAAAAGAGCAATAGTACTAGAGAGAAAAATATATAACTGGAATTTTTTTATATTTGAGGAAAGATATGACAAGGTGAAGAGTCACAAGGAATAATTATTCCTTTACTGCTTTGTGCCACCAGGAAAAAAAAATTTATTTTTTAAGTGAAGTTCACTCATGCTTGGTTTGGGTTGTTGAATTTTGCTTGCTTCTGCAGGAAATTAATATACTGACAGATTTTAAAGCCTCACTTTTACTAATTCCTCCAACATAAATAATAGTCCTGTCATTTGAATGCCTCTTCCTTGATCGTATTTTCATGCTTCATATCCTAACAACACCAGCACCCGCTGTTCAGAGGTCACATAACACTTTCATAAACAATGTATTGGCACATCATTTGCACAATATAAGGATTAATTGAGGCTCAGAGCCTCTATATTGATGACTACAATGATTAGAACAAGTAGGAAACAAGCATTCCTCTAAATTTCGGACTTGTACTCTTTTATTCAGAATCTCTTCAGTATTAGCACAAACAGCCCATCTTTCTCAACATGGCTCATCTGGACCAGCTTATGATTTCACTCAGCACAATAGCATCAACGTTAATCAAAAAAATTCAAATCCTTTCAAACTAAGTACATTACAAAATCAAGTTAAGGAAGAGAATAGCATTTGTGTAGAAACAATTGAACACAATGCTTGGCTTTTGTTCCCTTGCTAGATTTATTGAGAAGCTGGAAGCCAAAACTCTTTTTTTTTTCTTTGTTGTTGTTGGTTTTGTTTTAATTTAATGCCAATATCTAGAAAAAACATCTGGTTATTCTACACAATATTATAACAAAAATTGCCAGAGAACAGAACATCTTTCACAGTGAGTACTGAATGTACCTCTCAACTTTCTCAGTTTTTATTTTCAAAATGATAAGGGCTGTTTGCTGCTTTCTTTAATGTTTTTCTGTAGAAAGGCAATTATGTAAAGGATTCAGCCTTTAGTCCAAGACACCTACTTCTACCACCTGCTCAGTGATACCAAAGGCTTAGTTTTGTGTGAGTGATGCAATTATTATTAATTGGTTTGGACTACAGAGAATCATTGAAATAGTCTTTGAGAAATACTGAGATCTCAAAGGTAGTTTTCAGTGTGTTTTATCAATAGCATAATTTAATATATGTATTACTGCACAAGGAGTGTAGATTGGTCTGCTTTTCAAATAGCAAGTGAAGTCATCTGAAACATCCTGCAAGATTTTTGTGCATGTCTAACTCCATTCTTATATGATTTTGTTACAAATTACGACAAACAAGTGATAATCTCAATTATACTATGCAATAAAGCTTAAAGTTCCATATGAATTAAAAATATCAAGTGCACAGCCCTATTTTTCTTTTTTTGGTTTTGTAGAGATAGATATCGACTGCAGATGCTATAATGTGGAATTTGCAGCCCAAGTTTCAGAATTAGAATCAGACAAAAAAGAGGGAAGAGAACTAGATCCCTTACTTTGGTCATTTTTTCAAAAACATTCTGTTTTTTATTATTCTAAACAAATTTTAATTACATTTTGTTATTTTTCCTGACTCATTTTTCCCCCCACATATTTAACTACCCTTCATCAGAATGAACTATTAATAAAAATTTAAAAAAAAAGAAAATTGTCTCTAAGAGTTCTTTTTTAGGTCTGAGTACACATAGTTTAATTCCTGAGATCCATTCCCCAGCTGGTACACATCATTATAATACTATTGATTGCGCTGGAGCTATGACATCTAACAAGTCCTTGAACAAGGAAAACTCACAACAAATGGGAAAGCTACCACATTAACAAGCAGAGTACTTCAGTCAAATATTTAAGAAAATCTGTAAAAATGGACATGTTACATTTATTTGAAATTTGGCAAAAAGTGTCCTGAGAACTTAGAAATATCTGAAAGCATGAGATAGAGAAGAGGGCTCAATTTGCCTTAACAAGCAAGCCAACAATATTTTATAATAAGTTCTGCAATATTATAAGGGCAGCAAAAGCTTTCTGTCCTTGTGAGCTGTTCCTTCAGTGCAGCATATCCTGAAAACGTGCAACCATTAAGATAAAGATGAAACAGCAGCAAGCCAGACAATTTCAAAGTCTAAATAGCAGACAGGAAAATTCAAGTATACCCTGCGATTAGCAAACAGGTTGGAAGTGAGTGTCTGTTTACATACTATAATAACTTGGAATCCTCCTGAAGATGAATACTCATTTATAAATATCACAAATGAAATAATTGTGATACCTGTTTAGTTTGTGGCTGTCCAACTTTCTTGCAACAGTCCTTCAAACCTTTCTATCTTACAACCCGATACTACAGGTGTTCAGCTGTAAATACAAAAGGTACTTTAAAAGTTTATGTATGTTACCAGTAGGATTAATAGCTCTTTTACAGTTATTTTAACAGGAGGGATTTAAAATTTGTTGATTTCTGTTTTGCTATAATACAGCTATTTCTGTTTAACAAATTAATTCTAATGGAAGGAAAAAAAAAATCCTCAAATCTAAAGATATCATTAAATCATAGATTCCTTTAGGTTGGAAGGGACCTTCAAGATCATCAAGTCCAACCATTGAGCCGTTAGGGCTCTAAAGTCCTCTGCTAAAACAGATCAGAATCTGTCAGGGTTGGAAGGGACCATATTCTTCTTTAGTCAGAAATACTTCTAGGAATGCATACCTTACGTACTTCAAGCGTCTTCCAGGTTTTTACTGCTTTAATCATGTCTATGTGCTGCCTCTTCTGAGAGATACCAGAAACAAAGCTCAGCTATTATGCAAATTGCATAAAACTTGCTTTTTATGGTTATGTTATTAGAGAAATCAAGCAGTCATAGGCCTGGAATCCCTTCCTACGATCTTTTCCAAAGGCATCAAAGTACACAGAGTAATGGACTATTCTCAGGATGGAGAAGGGTCAGGAGTGTATACAAGTCAGTGGGCAGGAAAAGGCAGTTTTATTCATCCTGATCAACGACCTGGAGAAGGGAGAAAGTGATAAATCTCTCAGGCTGTGGATGATACCATGCTCTTTCAGGTAGTCAGATGCAATGCCATACACTAGCAAATGACTCGAGCCACCAAATGCTGGGAACAGAGAAAAGCACAGCAGAAGGACCTCCACGAAGGTAAGTGTAAGAGAACACACTGCTGGGTGGTGGGGTGGGTGAGTCTGGGTGGGGTGCCTGGGTGTATGCCTGGGAAGAGGGAGAATCTAAACTACGCCAACATGACACTGGAAATGGGACTGGCTGTTACAGCTTAAGAAAAGGACACTGGAATCATCATTGGCTGTTCTCTGAAATCGGTGACTCAAACAGGAAGTGGTGGCCAAAGAAAGCCAAGTGATCATCAGAAATCATTCAGGAAGGGTATGAAAAACAAGGCAAATTGCTTTGTTTTGTGACTGTATAAAATCTTGCTGTATCCACATCCTGAGCGCTGAGTGCAGTTCTTGTCACCACAGAAAGAATGCCCACCTCTGAAAAGGATGCAGTCAGCTGAGAAAAGGCCCATGAAGGGCAACTGAAAATATCAAGTGAATGGAATAGATGCTTTATGAGGACAGAGAGAACAGGTTGGGACTCTTCAGGGGAAAAGGGGAAGGCTGAAAGGGGACAATGTGATGTGAAACCCAGAAACAGAGACATAGCAGAAGAGTACTCTCGAAGATGCCCAAAACGACAGTTGTGGATGCTGAGGAAGAAGGAAGGTCATACTGTGGAAGACAACAAAAGGAATTCCAATCAATTTAATGGATTGCAAATTAACAATGATTTCTATGGCTGCTCCTTGATTCTTACACCATCAGCACACAACCTTTATTTGTACTCAAACAGAATAAAAATAGTTCAGCTAAAACCATCTTCATTATTTGTTATACTTTTTAACTAACAAATGGCTAAATGGAACAACTAGTTTCATTCTCTTTATCTTAAAGATTATTTGTATCGCTATGGGAGCTTCTATCACATTTCCTTAAGATATTATTTCAATAACTTTCTCATCTAAAAGCAAACTTGCAGCTGTTGTGTTTTCAAAAATTTTGGCAGGAATATATTTGTATGTTGTGAATGATGTCACTATCTTGTGACAAGCTACAGAATGTTTTTGGCTGGATCAGCTTTTGTCTAGGCCACAGTTATCTACATTTATTTTAAACCCTTGATTAAAATACATCTTTAAAATGTGCATACATGCAGCAATGAAAAATAATTCCTTTAGTTTCATTCAAGTAGCTAACCCATGATACCAAATAATACTACATGTTCCTTCTCAATAGAAACATTTAATTAACAGGTAGTATTGGATAGATTTACACAGAAGCTGGGCATTCACCTTCACCTCTTGAGAAATACTCTCAGCACACATTGTATTTCAAATAACTGTTCTCTACCAGGAGAATTTTGTTCTAAACAGGGCTGATCCCGTGCATCAGCTTTAACAGTCAGCACAGGCAGCAGTTGCCCAAGGCCTCAAATGAGACAGGAAAAATCACCAGAAAAGCAGAGGATGTGAGAAGCTCGGGGGAAAGAGACCACGCAGCTGTCAGGCATCCCTCCTAAATGGCTGGGCATAAAGAAGAACTGGAAGCACACAGAAGAGGAGGCTGAAGATTGACCAGACTGCCACCTCTACAGAATCAAATTTTGCCATCCCTAGGCCTGGGACTAAATAAGTTAATTCAGGTTGATTAATGAGCTGGAAAGCTTCTAACAAGCCCTGCTTTTAAATGTCTGGTCAGGAATACAGAAATCTTTCCAAAGCATTAAATCTAGTACTTGCAGAGAAGAGGAAATGTTCCCTTGGGGTAAGAAATAAGGGTGATGAAGGACAGAAAAGGATATAGCCCTGTCAGGAACCTTAGCAAAGTAAAGTGGTTTTTATTGGAGCATACAGTTCTCTCACGAACGTTCATTACCTTTCCTGTCTCCAAGATGCTCTCTGCCCTGTTTGGGAGGAATCCAGGTAGAAGGCTGGAAACTGATTTTCCACTTACAAGGGTATTTATGAATTTTTTTCACAAAGTTTTGATTTATTTTCCTGGAGGAGTAGATGAGAATTCTGCCTCCAGATTGTCTTCTCCCTGAAAGATAACCATGAGGGAAAAAAATTAATCAGTCTCAAGTTATTATTCTGTACAAAACATCCCACGCTATTTTTCTTAGGCAAAGTTAGCTTCCTACATCATAAATTCAGATCTTTTCTATTTAGAAAGAAATTTATGGGAGCTTTACAACTCACTGAGGACGTTGAGGGTATATGCTAATCATAGACTACTAATAGCAGCCTGGTTTCAACTATATTCCGATTATTCTATGAGCCTTGACAAATACAATTTTTGAAAGCACATCAAATTGAAATAAAATGTTCACAAATGCATTTCCCTTTTTTTTTTTTCTTCAGTGAGTGACATTTAGGCAGTTTGTTTGACTCTCATGAATATAGTAAATTACAGTTCCTCAGACAGAATATTAGATTTCTGTCTAACAGATTATGTTTCCTTCTGCACATTATCTATCATCATCTAAAATGACAAATATTCTTGAAGAACACATTTTAAAATATTTTTGACCTCTGAAGTTCCAGTTTTATTTGTACTAAGGACTGTTTCAACTTGGCATAATAAGAAGGAAAAAGCAGACTCCACTACATTGTTCAAACTGAATTATCCATACAAAGGAAAACAATAACACAGAACATATTTTGTACTCCAGCAAATACTAAACATGTTTGAAACTCTCCTCCAAGATAGTTAAAGCTATTGGTATGGGTTCAGAGTGATGCAAACTCTAACCAAAAATAAAGCTGAAATACCTTTTGCTTCCCTTACCATCCCTGCACAAAGAAACATTTCCACAAAGGAAGTCCTGTGCTGTAAACCAGCAGGAACATTTCTTGCAACCACGTTCCATATCCCCCAGTGCTTTGGGTTTTTCAAATGAAGAAGTCTCCCAAATAATCAATAAATAAAATCTGTTTTCTCCTTTCTTTTACTTTTTCTTAAAAAAAAAAGTTATTTCTGGTCTTCATGCACTTGATGAGAAGTAGGAAAAAAAATCAAATCCAATTCAGGTGGTTATTAAGAAAGAACTCCAAATGTTGTGTTCCTAGGATGTCAGGATTATGGAAAAACAGGTTTAACTAAGAGTTTCACAGTTGATGGATAAGAAGGAACACCAGTTCTCTACGTCAGTTCTGTATATGTGTCAAGTCCATGGTTTCATCACTAATCATGCTCTCAGAGTTAGCATTTCCCCTATTGCAAATGTACAAGCCACATCCAAAGCTGTCTGCTCTTCCTTTTCAAGGTTACTAGACCTCTTCTCCTATGACATTTGAAATGCCAGAATAGATAATGGAGTTGCCCTTAAGTCTTGTAAACAGAGCATATAATCTTTTTTATAAATTAATTTTTGCTTTCCTTGACATCACTGCCCTGGGTAACACACTATACCCAGGAACTGGAACACAGGAGGGGTTACAACAGGACACTGCCCAGTGTTTGTCAGCTAATAGAAATTGGGCCAGCTGGTAAGATGCTCTCTCAGTTGCTTTTATAGCACAAAGTCTGAGAGGAATGACAATAGGGAATTAAGAATACTTCATGGACACACCTTCTATCAGCTGCAAAAATGAGTAGCTGATCTTCTGTGCTGAAAGGACAAGATGAAAATGTTCTACCTTTTCATTAAATTCTTACTGGTATTGTAACAGCCTTGATAAGACCCACTGAAAAAATAAGAGCCCTTTCCTTCTGGCCAGACACAAGAGTAACTGCTCTGGCCATGGACACAGAATAAGGCTATCAACTACCCATCCTTGTCAGACCTCTACTACACCTGAACTACAGTAGCAGTGTTAGCTACAGTGGTGAAAGCAACAGGGAAGAAAAAATTGAATTAGGATTCTCTAATAAAACATTTTAGCTGTGAAAGCTGTTACCATTAGACTTTTGGTCAGAGAAATGCATTTCTTTATTAATTAGAGAAACAACTGCAATCAATGTTGGTGCTGTCCGTGACACTCTAAGATTCCACTCTAAGATTTCCACTCTAAGATTTCAGCTAAAGAGATCAGGTAGAAAAAAATAGAAAGTACTGCCATACCCACTAACTTTACCATCGTGTTAGTTTTTCAAGTTTTACTCAACTTTCTCTTTTCATGTAACCTATAGACTGAAACCACTTCTCATCCCAACCATTTCCAGCTTTTGTCTCATTAAGCTTTCATCAGCCAGCATAAAAGAAGGTACTATGGTGGTCTATAAGCACCAGGAAGCTTTTGAAGGAAATGAAAAGTATATTACACAAAGGCCGAAAAGGTTCTGATAGAACAGTTCAGAAACTTCAATTTTCTTATTTCTTTCCATACCAGAAGCAAGGCCTAGAATCAAAGATCGACCAGATTTGAGAATATATCCTACCAGTACCAAAAGTGCAGTGCTATCATAGTGAAACACTTGCCCCTAAGAGCATCATTATGAATTTCATCAGAAAGTTCTGCATTTATAAGGCAGGGAAGACCTGCTCTCAGCCACTATAAAAAGCACAGAATTTTAGTCTGTCTGCTTCTCATCATGCACTGCTGTGCAAACAGAGAATAAAAATGGAAAAGAAAAAGGCATATTATTTTAAGGGAAGGCATTTTAAAATGCTGGCTTTAGGACTATGATAGATAAGAGCTTAAATCTTAATGACCCTAGTCACTGAATCAATGATCATCTCTCCTGAAATTAAGAAAAAAAAAAGTAAAATTCTCAAACAATCTAAACAAAGAGATGAAATATCCAAAGTGTAAATCCTGCTGTGTCCCTCTTTCACAATCCCTATGAATCCTTCTGTGAGTGTGACAGCTCCTACTTTGACAGAAGGAAAATAGAAATCTGAATTATAGAATACATCTAAAAGCAACAAATCATTGCTGTTTGAAATTAAAGGACTAGTTAAAAAGGCAAGACCTACACCATCCTCTGCGGACTAGCAAAGAACTAGGAACCAAGGAAGTGACTGTATACAGAATATTGTAGTTTCACTGATTTCAGAGGATCTTTCCTGTGACTAAAGCGAGACAGATGTGTCCACAGAGTAGCAGCTAAGATGTATCAGGGACTCAGTTAAGTCATTATTCACTGGCACAGGTAAAGATACTGTAAGCCAGACATTTATTTTGGAGCTGGACCCTCTGATGGCATATTTACAATTTCTTTCTACCTACTGACTATATTAGAAGCCTGGACTAATTTGCTGCTTAATTTACACATGCTTAGAAGTAAGTGGTGTGAATATCTTCACCTGTGCTTTGCTACTTACACAAACTAACATTATATCCTTTGGAGTACTTTACAAAATACATTCACTCTGCTTCAAGTCCACTCTGACAACAATAATTACTTACTATGGAAAAAGGACAACTTAATTCTGTCTTTCATATCAAAGGTGGCCCAACTTGCAAAATTCAGCTCTGAATCTAACCCAATTATCTGACTCTGTCCCCATGATGTACAGATATCTACATGCTTCAGTTTGCCTGTTTTAACTGAAGCCAGAAAGAACTTACAATGTACTATTTACCATAGAAATCAATTAGTGTTTAACAACTGTGACATTGAGTTCAGTAGGTTGTCTTGGTTCACTATTTTGCAACATTAGCTTACCACAAGATTAATTTTCAAGTATTTCAAGCTAGATCACAAATTTCATTAAAGTTATAAGTGTACTGGCTCTTGTGAATGTCTGCCTAGCTCACCGCAGGAGTGCATGATATTGTGTGCAATAATCTTCAGTATATCTCTGGCATTAATGTTTTAATTTAAGAAAATAGGGAATAAAATACAGATTTGAATTGCTTTCCTGTCTTTCAAAAACCTAAGCTAAGAAAAAGAAAAGCTTAACAAAGAATATCTCGATTTTGAACCCACAATGATTCCATTAATTTATTCTGTTGTTATCATAGCACAAGAGAAATGAGAACACTTTGCAAATTAAATGATTTACTACTGTATGTTCTCTTAAAAGTATCATGTATTAATATTTTCTCCCAGAAACATGAGCTCTGAAGGGTCAAAGCTACTGCAAGTATCCCACACACAAATGTAACTAGCTATTCCATAAATTTCAAGTGTCCTGTGTATTTATTTTCTTTCCATTTATTCCCATCTATTTCCATTTCAGACAGAAGGCCCTTTGCATTTTTATCATACCAAGATGACAGTGGCTTACTTGTAGGCACTTTATCTTTCCCAGTAGATGCCATAATCTACCTTAAAGAAGAACCTATGAGAACGAAATAGCACGGGAAGAACAGCACAGAGTCTCAAGAGAAATACCCTGTTTTGAGGCAGGGTTGAAGTAGAAATTAAGTTAAACTTTTACCATCTAAATTTTTCTTAATCAAAGGGTCAGCTGCAGGAGAAATTTAGCACCGCAATCAGAGCATCTCAGCATGGGTAGGTAATTAGAACTCCCGTGGCTACTACAGAATTGTAAGCAATCAAAGTAAAACCTTGTTCTTCACCTCAAAATGTCACATGAGGATGACTCATTCACTCCACCAAGGAAGCTGGAAGGTATGGAAAGGGATTAACTTCAGTCAGTATTATCACTCATCCATGGATGAATTCTACAGCAAGCTATCCTTAACAATCAAATCTTTTATAGAAAACAGATCTTTAGCAAAATGACATGAAATAAAAAATCTAAAACATTTTTAGTATGAAAATAACAGGAAGAAAAATGCAACAAGTGGTTAAATGTTTTGCATTTGCATCCTCTTTATTCACTTCTCTTTTCACTTTGCTTGATGCCAAGTGGTGCTTTGAGACTTTACAACATTTTTTATTTTCCTTGGTCAGCAGCACACTTGCTTTCAATGCATCCCAACTTTTTTTTTTTTTTTTCCTTTTGGCTATCTAATTTGTCAGATACCTCAGGAAACCCAGAATAACAGTGCAACGGCAGTTGTTTATCCAGCATTTATTTTTCTAATACAGAGCAAACAATGGCTAAAGTACATGCTTCTCAGACATGATTTTTCACTTAAATTGCTTCACAGTGCTGTTTCTGATCCCTTATTACATACAGTAAATAACCTTCTGGATATTACAGGATAAGCAGATTTCTTTAACTTCCATTCCCTTATGGGAATTTTGCCATTTATGTCACAACAAAAAGAAAAAAAAAAGTCATCCCTCTCCTCTCAATTCTTTTCAAAAACATGAACTCGCAAAGCACAATCACCCTACATGATGTTTTGTGTACATGGTTTTCAAAGCCACTCCAGAAACACGTTCCCACAGCAAAGAGTAGGGTTGGATTGATATCAGTATAGCAAAATAAGCAACAGGCAGTATGGTGGTGAAACTATATTCACCGGAGTATCAAATTGAAACAATAAGATATTCAGGCATGTCTGCAGCCCTGAAAATGTTTAAAGCAATGCATGTTGTTTTTTAGAAGAATAATTTTGGTTTCATCTCAGAAACAATTTACAACTTCATGGTAGAACCCCCAAACTAATGAAACTGCTCTTTCAAAGGTGAGCAAAGTGACAATGAAGATCTGAAAAAAATGAATCAATCAATATAAAAATTAATTTCCCACACAAATTTCATCTCTCATTCTTTAACTTTTAATCCATGTCCAAATATCACAAAGTAAAAATATGTAATTACCACACACCTGTTATATATCAGAACAATTACTGTCACATCTGTTAACCTTTATTTTTTTCCCAAATTCTTCATCCCATCCACTGAGATTATATTTTCTTTTAAATGAGAACTAGTTTGTTATGATGGGTTTTCTTTTTGCAGGTGTTTCTACAATGCCTGGCACCTTGTTCTAATTTTCTTATATCAGGCAGCCTTTTAGTCATGAGGAAAGTTCTGCTCAGGACGGTTACATGTCTAAAATGCACTTGATTGCTATAGATCGCTTATCTTTCAGATGTATGAAAAAACAGGTTGTGTGGGGGAGTGACGCCAAGAAAAGCAATCTCAGCTTTTTGACTGAAGTTACAGACATCAAACCCACAATGGGAATCAATTATAACCTTAAAATACCAAAAAATAACTACTGGCTTAAGCTCTTCATGCAGGTACTTTCCTCTAGGTTGCCAATATTTCTAAACACATATTAGTCTTTTCTTTTCTTGTTTTGTTTTGGTTTTTTTTAAAAAATATTTAAAAGTGATTCTATTTTGAAATCATAGGGCAGATCCTAAAGGCATATGTATAATTCCTTTTCATGTAAAAGAACTAAAATAACACATGTAAAAGAAATAAAATAACATTTTCACCATAAGCTTAGAGTTTAACATATGAAGCCAAAAGTATATTAACACTGACAAAGGAGAATCAGCTACAGACCTTGTCCTACAGCGAACTACAAAACCTGATGATGAAATATGTCTTAATAATGCATAGCTGATAGCCACAAAATGTTCTTTTACTTTTTCCAATTCTAAATTCTACATCTAATTCAACATTCTAATTCTAGTGTGTAGAATCCATTCAAGTTATGCAGAAGATTAATTTTGTGAATGTAATTGGAGGTAGGCAAACTGGCATGGAAAAAAGGTCTCTGACTTGCCTCAGTTTTTCGCCCTGCACTTATTCTCATTCAAATCTTAGATGCTGCCAAAGTTTACAAAATATTTTTCCATTTTATGACACAAATGGTAAGCATTAGAGCGTTTTCTTGTTAGTTATTTGTGTTTTGCTTTTGTATTATTTTAGTTAATTGCATTCAATAAACAAAATTGAATTCCCATGATTTTCCTGTGAAAATTGACTATGTATATCCCACTGTCCGTGACTTTTTTGTTAGCCTAGAGTAGCACTTCTCTTTATACCTAACAAGAGGTCCAGCTAACACAGTAGCATCAGAGTGACTTTCTAAAATCCATTAAACTTTATCCTCACAACATCCCAGCAAGGTCACAATATACTATCCCTGTTTTCAAGGTGGAAAACTGACGTTCTGAGTAAACTGAATTATAGGGAGGCCTAGAATAAGAGTATAAGATCAACTAACTGCTCTGTCATTATGCTGCTAGACTACTGAAGGCAAACCTTTTTCATGCTGTGTGTTATTTTCCACCTTCTGCCCTCTTCAGTTCTGTTCCTCACATACCTGGACCCCGTTCACATGCTGCTGGCCATGTGCTTATTCTGGCACACGTGCCAGAGATCTGTCACTATGCTAGAGCGTTCTTCCCATCCTTAGAGTTTACTTTATGCAGCTACAACGGATATTGCTTAGCTCTAGTCAGCTGTGCCTTTATTAAAGCAAAGACTTAGGAAAAGAGCTTCTAAATATTACTTTTGCTTCTCTGTCTGGTTCTTTTTTTTGAGTCTGAAATGTGATGCACTATGGGAAAGGCTCAAAACTTCCAGTAATTCCAAAAGCGGCGTATTCTACTGAAAACTTGTTCCTCATGGGACACCTTATGTGGATCTAAAAAATCCAAAGGCAAACAAGCACCTATTGCTTGAGTGTTCAGCTATCCAGGGATTTTTGAGCACAGTTGTCAACTATGTTTGACATCTTGTTATGGTCAGGTCCAGAAGTGGCTCAGATGAGCCCTTCAGAATGTCTGTTAAAACACAAAGTATGTACATCGCACATGACGATAAGCAAGACAGTTGCATGCTACTGGTGGTGGCTCTTCAGAGAGCTGCCCACTTGCAGCTGGAAGGAAGATGGGTTTTACTGTGACAGCTCTCGGAGAACGTTTAATCCTTATTGGTGACAGCACAGATTACTTTTTACATGCAAACTGGATAGAAGTGGGTTAATGGACTAATCTACATTCACATTACATATTTATTTTCATAAATAAAAGAAGTCTGAAATGACACTGGGGCTTTTATTACCTCAAGTCAGATGTTATTCTATTTACCCTGAACATCAGGATTACCTAATGTAGTCTGGGCTTCAGATCTCAGGAGCAACATCTTAACTGTCATTTCTCTAACAACAATACTCCAGTAGGGAAAAAAAAAATAGTGCAAAAATATAGAACCAAATTTATTCCTGCGGTGTCTACGAATGCTTTAGAACTCAGAGATGCCTCATACTACAACAGGCATTTTTACTTTTCCATCTAACTCATCTAGCACATTTCATCTGTCCCTTTTCTCAATTGTATTTTCTTTACTGCCTGGTACAGACAGATGTATGATAGAAAGCTTAATTTGTAGTTAATCTTGGAAGCAGACATTCAGGCTCTACTGCGTAGTAATGGAATTCCTAGTTTATGGTGATGCAATCATAGAATACTTGGGGTTGAAAGGGACCTTTAAAGGTCATCTAATCCAATCCTCTTGCCACATTCAGATTTATTTTTTTTTTTTTAATTAAAGGCAGACATAGCTTTTTTACAATATGTAAAACAAACAAATCTAAAGCAGAACTGAATTTTCTTTTTTTTCCCCTCAGAGTGATGGGAGTCTTTCCACTGGCTTTGATAGAAATAGGATTTGTTTGTAAAAGATACACGGATACAAAAGGTGCAACCTCGTACTGAAACACTTAAAAATCTACTTGAAACTCTGGAAAATTTTGTGTTGCTGTAGAAAATATTGGCTTAAACAATTCTGCAGATAACCATCCAAGTGACAACAAAGTGGAAAAGCAGGGTCCAAGCACCGAGACGAGAGCTGGGAGCCCTAAAGAAATGAGGTTAAGCAGGATGATACACCAATCCATAAGCCTTTCTTCAGAGCAAACAGCAAGCTTAGGGCTGGCTCAAACCACTAGATTGTCATAGCTGGCAACTGGCAGGAATGGATTTTACTTTTTATTAGGCAACGGCTTCTGTTACAGAGGTTTTACTGACTACTATCTATAGGAAGTGTTGCAGATTCCATCAGCAGAAGCTGACACGGAGCCAGCCTCCACTACTGCTGTGTGCCAGAAGTCAAGAGACATTTGACACCTACTGGCAAACAGCAATTCTCTCTTTGGAAGTTAAGATACATCTAAACTTGTGAGTGCATCTGAGACGTTTATCTATTTTGGAAGCATAAAAGACATTTATGGCTCTTGAAAACAGTATTTTAAAAATTCTAGCAGCGCTGTTTGCATTTCAGTCTAGATTACTCTGTATGTATTAAGAATAAAAGCTGGTGATCAGCAATGTTTCCTGTATATATTTCATTCAAATTCACAGAGATCCCTTGTTTGTACATGATTAAGAAAGCAATTAGGTATTGGACTTCATAATAACAGCCAGAAAGAACGGGATTCTTTCCTCAAAGAGGACTTCCCGTCACCAGGAAATTAAATGTTTCTTCTGGCAGATAGTAAAGTACACACAGAAATAAAAACTAATCTGTAGGCTTACACTTACATGCTTTCTCAAAGTTAATTAAGAGAGAAGGTTACCCAAGGTTCGATAAGTGAGGCAACACCGACTCAGGAAATGATCTCAACTTACAAGATAGGAAAAATACAAAATTCTATGTGTTGAGCAGCTTATTATATATAATAGACTCTTGTACTGTATTTTGCCAAGTTGTATCATATTTTGAAAGTGTGACTCTTAGAAGTCCTATATGAACACATGTAGAGTTTACACTAGAAGAACACATTCTCGAAAATAAAATTAAAAAAAAAAATAAAGTTTGAATAGTTAACACAGAACAAGTATAGGTTCTGTCTGCTTAGTAGCTGGACTTGCCAATGGTTATGAACAACTACCAAGAACACAAGAGGAAAATATGGCCCCAGTTTGTGCAATGGCAACTCAAGAACTGAACTACACGCAAAAAAATTTCCCATGTTTTCTTGAGAATGAAGGTAAAAATTTTGATTCATTTGTTTAGGACTTTTGGTGATGGGAAACAAAAGGATCTAATATTATTTCTAGGGTGACAGAAATTTCTCCACCATCCTGCAATTAGTGACTATGTCAAGAAATCATTTTTGGATGTTTTATCTTTTTCCTTGTCCTTTTAGCCCCAAGATGAAATTGAGAAGGATGGACAGTACAAACCTAGGAGCAGATGCTATGCAATTTAAGAGAAGGGCAAAAGGGTAAATACTTTAGAAATTTTTTTCCAACCAGATCCTGGGCTGCCTCAAGAGAAGTGTGGCCAGCAGGTCGAGGGAGGTGATTCTCCCCCTCTACTCTGCTCTGCTGAGACCCCACCTGGAGTACTGCATCCAGTTCTGGAGCCCCCATTACAAGAGGGACGTGGACCTGCTGGAGCGTGTCCAGAGAAGGGCCACCAGAATGATCCGAGGGCTGGAGCAGCTCTCCTGTGAGGACAGACTGAGAGAGTTGGGGCTGTTCAGTCTGGAGAAGAGAAGGCTCCGAGGTGACCTTATTGTGGCCTTCCAGTATCTTAGGGGGGCCTACAAGAAAGCTGGGGAGGGACTTTTTAGGATCTCGAGTAACGACAGGACTAGGGGGAATGGGGCAAAGCTGGAAGTGGGCAGATTCAGGCTGGACATGAGGAAGAAGTTCTTCACCATGAGAGTGGTGAGACCCTGGAATGGGTTGCCCACGAGGTGGTTGAGGCCCCATCCCTGGGGGTCTTTAAGGCCAGGCTGGAGGAGGCTCTGGGCAGCCTGATCTAGTGGGAGGTGTCCCTGCTCATGGCAGAGGGGTTGGAACTGGGGGATCCTTGTGGTCCCTTCCAACCCTGACAGATTCTGATCTGTTTTAGCAGAGGACTTTAGAGCCCTAATGGCTTAATGGTGGGACTTGGGAATCTTAAAGGTCTCTTCCAACCTAAAGGAGTCTATGATTCTAACTACACTGCTATGCTTTGATCTTCAGATTAAATCCAAACCAATATGTTTATCAGCTCTGTGCAATCCCATATTTACTGAAACTACACTGACACTTGGAGAAGTAAAGAACTAGGTTCTTAGTGATAGTTTGGGGTATGCATCTTAGAAGCTGGTGGTTCACAAAGAATTTACATTCTGGGAATAAATCTAATTAGGAAAGCAGCACTAATTAAACCCTAGAGACTCAAAATACCTGTGTTGTAGCACAGAGCTCTTCTGAGAACAGTGTGACAAAAGGCCACAGGGGGCACTCAGCTAGATTCTGGCATACAAATGTAGCCAGAAAGAAAGATTCTTCAGTATAAATTTTACAGTCCTGTTTCAGTTAAGGTGTTTTCCAGATAACAAGAAACACATAAATACTCCTTGTCAAAGATGTCCCTGTCAAAATCTGAAACACTGGTTTAGGAAAAGGATTTTAAATACATATATGAATTCCATTTAATTCCAACAAGCAATGACTAGAAAAGAGGATCATACATATTCTGGGAAGTCTACATTCAAATTATCTCTGCATATCATACATTCTCAAAAATCTAAGATAAAATATTGCAATAGATCACCAATGATATTTTAGTGTACTCTTTATGATGATTACGTACTTTGAATACTCTATAATTATGCACTACCCATGTAGAGCGACAGACAAACAGATCACTTTCAAGCCTATAATTAAGACCCCTAATTACAAGCATGGAAACCTTTATAGGCCCTTTTGAAGACTGCAGCCCTGGGATCAGGACTGAACTGTTAATCAAATAACTTAAAAACTTTACTGGCATTGATTAATGATAGAGTTGCACAGCTTGTTCTGAGATTCATTTTCTCTTACATTCTTGTGCAATGCATGGGCTCTAAATACCACACAAACACTGAAAAGCATAAAGCTAGATAGTTTTTTTATAGGACAAAATTTTTGTGGTACACCAGCAAAAAGGTTTATGCATGAAGTAGCAAGAGGAAATACATTTGCTTTACTGTAATAGAATTCATTTTGACCCTTTAAAATGTTTAGAGAAGGTCAAATTAAAATTAACAGGCAGTAATCACCCTCTCCAACACAGTAAGTTTAAGTAAATCCACACTGCTGCTCCTTTCAGGATGGCATAGGCTACTGCATACAACTTTAGGAATTCCAGTGGGTCATCAAAATGTTCATTAGCTGCAAAAAAAGAGTTTGGAGCCACTATTATCAAATGCCAGGGATAAGGAGAGACATCCTTCATGTTTGCTTCATGCTGCTCTGGCTGGGAGCCAACAACAGCAAAGGAACTTTGAACTGCAGGATTAAATGCCCATTCTCCTCACCCTTATAGTCATAAAACTGATAAACAGACTGACAGAATTGTGCCAAGTACTGAATTAGTAAAAGCTTCCAAATATTCTTTTTTAAAAGAATGTTAAAGGGTTGATAAATCAATTTCTTAACAAACAGCATGGAAATTTATGCTACTAGTAAAATATGGTGCATTTGTTGCTGTTCTGTGGTAAGGTATTCTTCTTTCTTACTTTGCACAAGAAATACAATCTCAGAGAGCTACCAGCCTTATTTTACACAAGGAGGAATATAATCCAGAGGTCTTACACTATTTATATCAAGAAAAGGGAAATAATGTAGGCAATGTGGGGGGAAAAAATAAGAATGACAGGTGGTAGATTTAAAACTGTTTCAACCCTGCAATTCTATAGTTAAAGCAAATACCAGCCATTGTGAGAAAGGCTAAAATAGGCAGGGAAGAGAGAAATCTGTTTAACTATTAAATGCTTTACTTTTGTAAGCAATGTGACACCAGTCCCATTTAAAACATCAGACTAAGTAAAAGCAAAACAGCTTAAAAAGCTGTTAGAAGCCCTTCTGTTCCACATGCTTTGATAGCTGCTCTCTATACTGCAACCTTGCTATCCTGAATTAGATTTTCAGAGAGAACTACTAACATTTAAGATCTTAAGTGGAGATACAAAATTTCCTAAAATTATCATAATGCAAAAGGTCTTATTTTTCTCCTTTAAGTGTCTACATGAAAGGTATTTCAAAAGCTAAGGTATTCAAGTATTAGTCACGTTTTACTTCTTGCCTTCATGCCAGTATATGATGGCATAAACTGAATCACATGCATTAATATCATCACAATCATCTTGATACATATTTTTAAATTTTCTTCCAAACTGACTATGCCTGTTTTCAGAAAAAGCTTTGAATTCCCACAAGTATTTATTTTGCCTTTCTACTAAAAAGATAGTTACATTTTAAATTGACTGTCAAAGAAGATATACTGGAGCAAACCCTCAAAGCTTTGATAGGCTCTTCACATTTCTTCTGAACAGAGGTTCTTCTCATAACAGAAACCATAGTAAGAATCTATAACTGGTATTTAATCTTCCCATGTGCAGTGTACAGTAAGTGCTTTCATGGTTAATTTGATGTATTCCAGATATGTGGTTTCATAACAAGGAACAATGGATATTCCTGCTCTCCACACATTCCGTAATCCTCTTAAGCCAGTTCCCCTCAGTGGGAGTGTTGACACATCATGTAACAGAGGAAGCAGCAAGGGCAGAGTTGGAAGATGAAGAGGACAACCTAAACTGGTACTAGCACCAAATGGTTTAAAGTGAAAGACTTATGAACCTGGCAGGTAGATAGTTGAAACATGGGCTTCAGCAGCCTTCTCTGATGCTCACAGACTTCCCATGTTTACCTCATTATCTTTCCACTTCTCCTTTTTTCCAGAACAACCTGTGTAATTAAAAGCCTAAACTGAAGTTCTACAGAAACAATTGCTCTGGAGCACCAGAAGGAAGTGGAACTGCAATCACAACACTTGTAAGAGTCTTGCTGTGAGAAACTTATCTCGTGGAACTAAGCAGAACGTGTGAGAGAAAACAAGCTCTGGGTTATGGCTTCGTTACCCTGCACAGGCAGTGACATTTCCCACAGGTGCTGCTACTCAATAGCAATGAAATGGACCAACACTGAGTAAAGAGAAAATAATGTACACATGTCATTTGGCATGGATCATGCCTCAGGTGACAATGCCTCAAGTAACAGTGCAACAGAAAAATAATAGCAATAAACGTGGAAGAGGTAAAACAGAGCAGAAAAAAAGTCTTTAACTCCCATGGACATTTGTAACATCCATGGAATTCTGTTGAGGACCTTCAGCCTCCAATAGTCTGAAAAAAATGAAGCTTCTAAATATGGATTTCAAAATCTTACTAGAAAATGGAGTAAGTAAATATACCAGTGTTCAACTCTTCAAAGTTTAAAAACTGCAAAGTGTACACAAGGTCCCTAAGAGCATTCCCCCTCCTGGAGGTTTGTCTGCCTGGGCTCAGGGCCATGGTAGCGGGTGCCCTGCAGGCCATCCCTCTCCCTTTGCCAAGCACCCAAGAGGCTCCCAGGCAGCACCACAGCCTAGGCTCCAAACCCCTTCCCCTGAGAGCTGCTTTCAAGCTGATTCTCTACCATTTGTCCCCTGCCTGAGCTAAACGTCCTGCTGGGATGCAGCCAAGCTTGTAACCTCACTGACCCTGTTGGCCCAGCCCACCTGTGGGAGCACATCCTGGCCTCGGTGTGTCTTTCTGTCCCTGCCTGGCCATCCTGGGGCTGTGTCTGACCCTGTTTCTCCTCACTGGACCTGCCTTGCTTACCTCCCTTGGGTGCTGCTGTCTGTGCTACCACGCTCAGCTCCTGGCTCACCTCCTCTGAAGGCACAGCCAGCCCTCACTGCTCCAAGGCTGTCTAACCTCGTGTTCCTTCTCAAGCATTCACAAGGGAATATAAATGATGGAATGTGATTTATAAAGGTCTAATTACAACTGAAATAGCTCTTATCCAGCTAGCCTGAGAAAATAAAGCCAACAGGAAGCACAGAATAAACCATTTTTTAGGTCAGACTGACATTTGTTGCAGGCAAATTAGACTCTGTGCTCACATGATCTTAAAATATGGAAAAGCAGACATCCGTCACCATTGACAGGACTACAAACAGAAAAACTTCAGCTCTGCCTAGAAATTGCATAACTGGCTTGCAATGCTTATATATGGAAAAATTTTTGACTCAGCTGAGGTGAAACAAGAAGTTATAAACCAAAATAGTGAAGCTTAAAGGGAGTGGATTCTTTCCAACAGATATAAACTTTATAAACACCAAAATACCTTGATAACTGTGAAGATTTAAAGCTCTAGGATGAATACTAGACTACTTGGACAGCCTTAAGGGGAAAGGTGTTGTTGCCTTGGTACTTCTACTCATAAACTGTTCAAACCCATTCAAAGGCAAATCACAAAGTTCTTTCTCAAGATATTCTGTCAAGTGACAGGCCTGCCCTAACTGTTTCAATTGTCTTGTTTAAAGCTTGTAGAACGGGAACACTTCCATTACATTGCCAGAAGCAGTTCCAACAACTAGGAATAAGAAAATCAAGAGTTTACATGGGATTATAGTCCACAGAATCTCTGTTCCGCATTCAAGTTATTTTTGACATACTACATTTCCTAAAAGCTCCTTCTCAGCTGGGACACAGGCAATTTCACACAGTTCTCCAGAATTTCTTTTCCATCAATATAAGTTACTTGTGCTCAAAAGAACCAACCTCTTTAACTAAGAGTTCCTTAAAAAACAGACAAAAGGAAAAAGAATAAACCAACTTAGTACTTGGCCTGACACAAATCTTCCAAAACCTGAAACTATTGTTGGAGTCAAGGAGCAGGAAAGAAGCCCATATTTAAAATACTTAAGAAATTAACCTTCCACTGAATATATTTTTATTCATATCCCTAATCTGGGGAAAGCCTGATCTATCTTCATCACACAAGGAATTACCAGTATCCAGGGCCAGGCTAGCTACTGGATCTAGTAATTACTGGGGTACCTGTAGACGTGAGATTAGAACAGCACTGTTCTAAACTACTGGTATTGGGCTAGTTTTCTAATAAATCCACATGTCTTGTAACCTGCATGGGCAGCCAACAGTGCTGGATCCATATACC
>NW_008596762.1:6675-7556 GCF_000691845.1 Merops nubicus | reverse complement strand
AGCAGGAATCATAGGAAAGCAATGCCACAGCCATAACTTGTTCTTCCACTAAAAGCAACTGGGGCTCTGGAAAGCTGATGCTGAGCTTTTGCAGAGTCAGTGAACGTTATCCCACTAGCAGGGCTCTGATGTAGACAACCATCCACACCAAGTTACCGTAGGAGAAACCAGAGCATGAGGTAAAACAACAGTAAAGAAATGCAGCTCTAGTCTCAAGTTGCTTAGTTCTGCAGTAAGCGAGAAAAGATGGTAAGTAACCAAGTATAGATAGAAATAAAGAGAAATCATAAGAGTGGGAATGTTAAAGTGCTTAGGAAAGAGAATACAACAGAAAAAGAGTGCAGGAGAAAGAAAGAGAGAAAATACAAGTTTATGGAGCAAAGATAGAAAGAAACGGAATGAGCTAAGTGTACATAAACATTAATTACAGAGAATTCAGATTACTTCAGCTGCAGACTTTTATTAGCAGTAGAAAGACTGATTGTTACAGATATTAAAAAGGAGTTGATAACTGATTTGATAAACTCAGACGAAATTAACAAATTCCTGCAGTAGGACTGAACAGGGATGAGCTTATATAGCTGGTGATCAGTTTGGCTCTCAAAACTTTCATTGCTAAACACTTACAAGAACAACTAGCTTGACAACTTAGGGGTAATCCATGGCCAATTTGGCTATCATTCCTTATTTAAATTGACTAACACAAGTAGCTATTAAATATCTGCAGCTTGATGTGTGAAATATGTAGGTTTACATAAAGCTGGCAAATGATTCAGAAAACATACATGATTGTGGCAAATACATTAGGCTTTTCCTGTAGAACCACTATTTGCAATCTTTTGAACCCCCATCAGAATACATTTAAGGCTACCCAGATGACG
>NW_008596762.1:6286-6662 GCF_000691845.1 Merops nubicus | reverse complement strand
GGCACAATTTGTTAGACATGTAAAGCTCACAGTGAATTTCATTTCTGCAGTAACAAAGAGGATTTACATTTAGTTCAGCTAAGGAAAATTAGCAAGGAAAGCCTCTTGCTAAAGCTAAACTGGGAAACTACTGAAAAGACCAAAAAAAAAAAAAACCAACCCCAAAAAGAAAACAAAAAAACCCCAACCAAACAAAGAGTTATTTCTTAGTCCACTGGCTTTGTACAAATGGGAATCATCTGCAGGTATGGGCCAGGTTCCCAAACTCGACCTAGCATCTCCCATTTTCTACTCAGAGTACTGGCCTAGGCACCCACAGGCCCATCAGACACGTTCTGTACGTCCTCCTCTTCATAACAGAATTCTAACTCAGAGA
>NW_008596762.1:0-6255 GCF_000691845.1 Merops nubicus | reverse complement strand
GACCATCTGCACAACTTCTCACAACTATACCCTCATCTTAGGAGATCACTACTAAAAATGCTGGGTAACCATAAAGTAACAGAACAGTAGAGCTAGAGAGGTCCAGCAGCACTGTGCTTTTAGGGCCTTCCTACAATGACTACATTTTAGTCCATACAGATTATTGGTATTCTACAGAAAACCTACCAAAACCATGCTGTGCACATTCCCATGAATACAAGCAAACAAAATATGAATGAATAGAGGTAATAAGAAAACTTCAAAGTTTGGCCTAGTTTTAATTTGGCTAGAAATGAAAACCATTGTGTCAAGCTACGCAAGAGAGGTTTGCATATTATTTTCTCCAAACAAAAAAAAAGCCTGACAAATGGTAAGTTTTTAATTGCATTGAGTCGGTATGTCTGCACATAAATGGCACTATTTCAATGTGTAAATTCAATACTCAAAGGCTCTTCTGCTAAAAAACAAGATTCCTTACAAAGGAAGACTTTCTTTCTAATATAAGATATGAAAAATTACAGTTAAGTTTTTCCAAGAGTTCATTTTACTCATTTTTACTTCTGCAAAATTTGAAGAGTAAGGGAACCCAGGGGAAAGAATTTGTTACGTTTTGAAAATGCATTGAGAACTCCCTGAAAGTCGGCAATCTCTGTTTTGAGAAATATGTAAAATAATTATTTCAGTTTGTCAAATAAAGCTATTTTAGAATACTTCTATTTATACCATACATACACATTGATTTGTGAAAAAATCTTACTTTCTTGAGATATGAACACTTGAAAAAAAGCTTTGACATCCCATCCCAAACATTTAGCTCAAATTTTTTAACTCCTTAGCAGTGACAGAATTTCACAGATACAGGAACTTTTCTTCTTTTTCTGCCTAGCCCAGCCACCCCCCAATTCTTCCTCCAAGAGCAATTAGTGCTCTTCTCATCACCTAAATTGCTGTGGGGAGTAATTTCCAATGAGATGGAACCCACCTGAGTGGGAGGGGCAATTCTGGGGCTGACTAGCAAATAAAAAGTTCTGGTCTCACCACACACAGTCAGGATTCAAATGACAATGCTCTAAGAGTTCTGTACTACCTTGGGACAATTGTAAAATTCCTCTGTGAGGCTTGGCTTAGTGTGTTGTGATGCTCCATCCTTTTGTTCCCAGATAGCCCCTTGCATCCTCAGCTGCTTCTCTAAGGTCTACCCCTTCTCTCTGTCACAAGAGGGGAAGAAGAAAGAGGACACCCCTCTGTCCTGCTTCTACTTTTCTCAGCACTTTATTCTTTTCCACCTAAGATAAATTTGTTGGGAGAAAAATGGTATTGAGATACAAAATGTGTTCAATGTGTTCAAGAGAAAAAGTAAAATTTAAAACCTAAATGATAAGAACCATATTGGAAAATTAAGAAAACTGCACTCTCTTCTGGGAAAATGAACAGTCGATATGTGTGTCATATACTTCAACATACTGATTTTTGAATGTTTATTCAGTTTATTTTGGAAATAAATTTTGGAATGACAAAAACAAATGCAGCTCTCTTGCATGTGACTCAGGCAAAATGTCCTTTACCACAACACATAGTCTATAGGCAAACTGGAAAATTCCAATAATCCTGATGATGAAGAAAATGGTACTGGTTAATGATTCTAATTTAAAAGTTCCAAGAATTGGTTTCCACATAATTGATGTCACAAATTAGAACTAGAAGGTAATCTGAATATAATGCAAGAATATCTATTTAAATTACTTTAAAGTGCTCAGGTATCTCTAATAGTTTTAATGTACGAATTTAGTGAATACATTATATGTATTCTTCTTGCATTCTTTCATCATATCAGTGCCATCCTTTTTAAATTTAAATTATCTGCAAATATGAGAAAAAAACAGTGATAAAAATATGACTTACAACCAAAAGTAACTGTCAATTCAATACTAATACTTGGAATCTTAGGATTCCAAGAACAATTTTATTTCTTAATACTGAATTTATTCCACCTTGAGTAGTTAGATGGTCAGAAGCTAAATATGAACCTAAGAAACCTGCATTACTACCCAGGTTCTGTAAAAGGCATGGAAGGAACTCCATTTTATTTTGAGTCTTGATCTATGATAAAGTACAATAAGTACTCTTATGTATGAAAAAAGATGTGATAGAAATCACATTTCTTACTACTGTCTTCTGTATTTCCTCTCACTAACAATCTACATGTATTACAAAATATTTTCCAATTCCTCTATTTTTAAACTCTGCAAGGCAAGAAAACTTGGAGAAACGGATTTGATTTAGCAATTTTAAACTATCAGTATAATCTTTTCCTTCTAGAAACCAGCATATAGATGAGGAACCAACTTACTGGCTATTTTGAAGGGAAACTGGTAATATTTAACAACTTCCAGAGAAACAGATGGGTAAGCGGCTTAGCGAGGAAATATTTAATCAGCAGAGATTTGGCAAATGAATCTGTAAATGAATCCTTGCATGTGTGCTCTTTTCATTACAGGAAAGCAGTATTCCTGCTGCCAGCCATTTCCCAGTATTTTCAGTGCTGAAGCACACCTTACCACACCCTGCCCCAACAGACTGAACTGCTTTAGCAACAGCCTCCTGCACTGCTAGGCCAGATGGCACAACCTTTTACACCATTCCCTACCCCTCTCCAGGCTCCCAGAGGAAGGTTCTACTTCTGGAGATTGTTGGTTGTATAAATCCAGAAATGGAATAATATGGTTACCTAAGCAGGGATTTGGAGTGTGGTTTTGATGTTCCAGAGATGAATGATTTGGGGGTATGGTTTAATATTGCATTTTTAGTGAAGTAAGCAAGGAAAAGGAATAAATGCCAGCTTTCCACTGACCCTGTTGTTTTCCAAAAGGCCCAACAAACTGCTTTTCTCAAACCAGTTTTGTAGCAGACTATATTCACATGGTAGCAATACCTTATGAGCCCTCACCATAAGGTTAGCTTCTGAGTATCTATAATTCCCAGCCTTTACATCACAGGAAAAATATGCAGGGTCTTATACTCTGGAGCACAGAGATCAAAGTGTCAGGAAACTCAATAGCCACTTTGTTACAATGCAGTGGCTTCAACACACAAGCCTTTAAAAGGCAAAGCATCTAGTGTGTGAAGCTTCTTAAACTGTTTTAGAAAAATTATACAGCTACTAGGTAATGACTTCACATTGGTAACTCTTTTTTCTTATTGGCTTCCAGGCACAGTCAATACTTTATATGTAAGTCTTAATAGGTATCTATCCTGAAATGACTGCTTGAAACCCTAGACAGTTTTTCTTTCCAGCCCTTACCGAGCTTGCAAAATGCGACAGGCGTTACAGCAACTGTACTTGTTCCTTGCCCTTTGGGGCAACCACGTGCCACCAAGAGACTGAGAAGCCCTTGCCTACATGTTTCCAAGCGTATTAAAGGAGGCATTACTGTGTACACTCATTAGAAATATTAACACTAATTTTTTTCCATTTACCACAGCTGCCTTTCATCTACTTCACATTAAACCATCATTATCCCTGCGATCTCCCTTTAAGGAAACCTCCAGACACCATACCTATAGCATTAAAGCAACAAATAGATTTGGGGTGGTTACAACATATTGATTCCAAAGACTAACACATAGTATTATTGCATTTTACATTGTTACACAGATAACCTAAAAGAACAAGTCCGGGCAACCAGATGCTCTGTTATAACAGATACATGATCTCACAGTGCCTAAGAACATGAAAAAAAAAAAACACCTTATTGAAATGATTAAATATGTTCATCCTTGCTCATGCTTTTGTCAGCTTCAAACAACCTGAACAGAAATGATTACTCATGATTACACTCAGCAACATGTTCAAATACTTGGACTTTACAGTGATTCCATCCAGATGACTGCCAAAAGAACAAAACGAAGTGCATAAATATTTGAGGAAAGTAGATTTTTATACAAATGTGTAAGTTCACTGGAGTCCACAGGTCTTTGATACAAATTATGGTAGAACTGATTTGATGAAATTATAGTGGATGAAGCAGCTTCAGTTCTGACAGCAAATGCAATGTCTCACCAGCTCTGGGCCATGATACAAGGGTAATGCAGTGGCCTCTACCTGCATATCAATTTAGGAAAAAAGTATCTAATGTTGGTTTATGTCACAAAGCTAATACAGAACGGATACCCCATGACAATCTGTATATTCTATTATTTTTTATGTTACAGTGCCTCCAGAAATTAGCTCTAAGATGTTGAACATTGGCTGTACTATTGAGCAAGATGCTGTGATTATTCAAGACATAAAAGTCAGGTTTGCACATGACTTTTGAACACTCCATTGTGGCAGTTGCAGTTCATTATTTCTGAGGACTACACAAAGAAGAAGTTGTATATGTAAAGTCCAGTTTAGAGAGCTCTGTAAGGGGTTATGAAAAAAAAAATTACATTCTTTCTCAGACTTCCATCTCTTTAGGGAAGATGCCTTTTCTGCCTCTAAATAATATAATATCATTATTAAAAATCTTATTAGGATCTGTCTACCCTACTATAAAATTTGGTATGTTGTATATTCCAAGCCTACTATGACTTTAAATATATTAATTTATTTTTTAATCTCAACTATAAAGGAACACTCCAGTGGTGAAAATGGTAAGCACTGAAGTGTGTTGGTGTACACTCCAAAAAGAGAAAAACATTGTTTCTTAATTTGCTGTACTTTCTTAAAAAAGCTAATTATATCTTATGTCTGATATAAATGTAAATACATGTCAGCGGTGAAGGAGAACAGTTACCATCTATGGACTTTCCTGGTGCATGAAAGCTACCAGAGATGCTGGCAACTTGCTGCCAGTTTACCCTCATGCTCTTCAGAAAAAGGGAAATATGTAGATCCTCTGCTGGTACAAATTGTCAAATGTGCACAAGTGAATGATATGATAATCATTCATGTCAGAATCCTTATCACTAGCTTTTTTAATTATTAAATTATAATTGATCTTTAGAGCTGAAGTATGTTCAATGAATTTTTTTTTTAATTATTATAAGCACATATAGTCCCCTCAAATAACAAAGCACAGAGCCAAACAGTCATAAAAATAAACAGTGCTTAATATTTCTGAGTACAGTTTGAGTTCATCTGCAGCTTACACATCCCAAAATTATCTGTTCCTAGCTCTTCTAGAGCCGTCTTATTATATGAAACTAGGAAACTTTTAAGTATTGACGTATTTACTTGAAAATCCACAAGCCTGAGCAGCTAGGAATCACAGTTCTCCATTCTAGAGCCAGCTATAGGCTAATCATTCACACATTCTCCTCAGTTTGACTTGCTGTACTGACACTAATGTGGAAATACATGATTTATAAGGTGAAGAAAGTTTAATTCATCAGAAGGAAAATACTAAGTCAAGCACACCACACTGTGGGCTAAACCATAAAAGGCTCTTTCCCATTAGATTGGGTCGAACCTTTCTGGTCACTGGCTGTGCACCCACAAATATCATAAAGGATTGTGTCAGCCCAAATCTTAATGCAAGTTTCAGAAAGAAAATGGAATGTTTTATACTGGTTTCTGCATAAAGGCAAATTTCACCCAGAGTGTAAATCAGACTTTTTGTATGACTCAGTTTGCTTAAGACTATTACCTAATAATTTCTGCTGCTCTCAGAAAGATTAGGGAACAAACAGATTTTGTCAGGGGGATAGCTTAGATGATTTCTTGAGGTCGCTTCCAACCCTATTTTTCTACATTCCTATAATTTTGGAAAGATGCTAAAATTTTCATACTGTAGCTGGAATCTGAACCAGGGTATTGCTTCACTACTCTGAATGGCAGAAGTGGAGCCTGAACGCCAGAGCACCAAAGCTGATCACTAAACTCCATGACATACAACAAGGGGAAATGTTCCATCCTACTCCCCTGTGTCCAAGCTGGAATTCTTGAAAATCCTGGCATTGTTTCCTTTTTCAGACAATCCTGTTGATACTAGAAAACCACAAAAGCCCAAAGAACCACACAGCAGTGTGATTAGCAGTAGTACACTTTGCACACAGCAGGGTGAGTAAAGAAAGCAGAACACAGTAAAAACGATGTTCTAGTATGTCCTCAGGCACAGAGGAGGGGGAACTGAACTCCTTGTATTCCTGGGGTAAATCACTCCAGTTATATCTAAAAAGCTAATTTTATTATTTTGGAGTGCTTCTGTGTTCTCAGTCACTCTATTTTTCAAAAATGCAGCTGGAATGAGCAACTGATGTCATTTACCTGGA
>NW_008596761.1:3768-6013 GCF_000691845.1 Merops nubicus | reverse complement strand
TCAGGAAGGCCCGGCGGCAGGAGCAGCTGGTCAGCAAGCGCCTTCTGCGGGAGGACAGCGCTGCGGAGGATGGACGGGATGGAGCGGAGACCGTGCCCGACCCGCTCTCGGAGGATGAGGTGAGGAGTGTCATGCGCTCCGCGGTGCTGGAGGTCCCTGGGGTGTTCTCCAGCCTCCACATGGTGAGGGTGGGTTTGGGAGTGTTTCCTCAGTCACACGTGCTGAGTGAGGTTGTGACCGTCTAGTTTTCTTTGCCTCTGGAAGGAACGGGGTGAAACCTCAACCTTGGCACTGCTTGAAATTCACCCATCTTTTAATTTTCGGATAGGTCCTTGAGCTGCTCAGAGGCCTGCAGAGAGGTTCAGATGACAGGAAGAGATCACTCAGCCGCCTCTGCTGGGCTCTGCAGAACAAGGAGACTCAGCAGAACTTTGTCAGGTCAGCCCAGGTCTGGCACCGTGTGGCTGTTACCAAGGGCACGGCCGGAGCGCCCCTTTGTGCCAGGCGTTGCATGGGTGAGCTGCTGTGTGGCCGAGGGTGGGGAGGCAGGAGGTGACAGCACGCTTTGGGTTCCACCAGGCTGGGCGGCAGCATCCGGACACTCATTGGGCTCTTCACCAGCAACCTGGCTGACATGCAGATGGAGGCAGCCCGCTGTCTCCACGAGCTCTCCCACTCCAGTGACCCTGCTGTGGCTGAGGCATGTCTGCCCGTGACCTCCTATCTTCTCACCTACCTCTCAGGACACAGCATTGAGTTCACGGTAAGACCCATGCTTGTGTTTGCTGGGGCTCGGACACCTGATAATCCTTTAGTAGCAGTTGGGTGTTGGCCTGTTTTGGGCAGCCTTAGGCTAAAGCGGCTCACATCGGAGTGCTGCTGGGAAGGGGTCCTCTGGAAGGCTCTAGTCCAACCTTCCCACTGGAGCAGGTCTGTCCCCGGTGCTAGCTCAGAGCAGCAAGGCTTTGTCTGGCCAAATCTTGGGCATCACATAGAATCCCAGCGTGGTGGGGGTTGGAAGGGCCCTCTGAGGATCATCTCATCCCACCCTTGTACTTAGGGGGTCACCTGGAGCCCAGGATCACATCCAGGTGGGTCTGGAATCTCTCTGGAGAAGGAGATTCCACAGCCTCTGTGGGCAGCCTGCTCCAGGGCTCTGCCACTCTCTTGGAGGGCAATATGGAGACTCCCTTCACTGTGCCTACTCCCAACACCAAGAGGAGTTTGGTTCCATTATGTTTGCAGCTCCTTCCAGGTAGCTGCAGGATGCTCTTAAATGCTTCTGAGCCCCGCTGGTGCCAGGCAGATCCTCCTGCCACAGCCCAGGACAGAGCACTTTGCCCCATTTGCAGCAGGTTCCTCTTCCTCAGCTCCAAGCTCCCTTTGGGGAATGGGGACTGGCAGGCTGTGATAGTTGGCCTCCTGTCATCAGACTTGTGGTCCAGCCTCTTGACGCAGGCTGAGCCTGGACAGACCTTCGTGTCTGTGTGGTGGGTAAAGCAGAAATACCAGATATGGGTAAGTTTAGGTGGTTGGAGAGATCTTGGAGAAGTGAAAGCAATGAGGAGCTGCAGGCTGGGATCAAGGGACAGCTACTTTGTCAGAAGAAGCCAGCAGCTGGAGTAGCTTTGGGCCACCCAAGCATTTTGCTTCTTGGCAAAGCAGGCAGAATGAGAGTTGAGGAGTGAGATGGGGAGCGGCCCCAAGGTGATGATCTCCACAGGAGAACACCAGGGAATTTGAGGGGAATGTCACAGCAATCATTAGAAGCCTGAAAAACCTCCAGAGTAGCAGTGATCACATCCCAACCTGAGCTTGATAGGAAAAGGATAAATTGAAGCTGACAGAGCTGAGAACAGGGTAGCTGGAGAGTCCATCAGTCTCCATCTCTGTCTGCCCCTCTGAAGACAGGTTCTGCCCCGCTGAGGACAGTGTGGGGGTCTAGGCCTGGGCTGCAGGGACCCAGAGGCCTTCTGGCTGCCCAGGGTCCTGCTGGGGAGCACAGAGGAGGTGGCCTGCTCTCCTGGGTGTGTTTCAGGAGCTGTGTTTGTACACGCTGGGGAACCTGGTAGTAGAAAGCGAAGCTGTGAGGAAGCGGCTTCTGCCTCAGGGCATCATTCCAGTGCTGGCATCCTGCATCCAGGTGGGTGAAACGGGATCAGATGGTTTGGGTTGGAAGGGACCTTAAAGATCATCTTGTTCCCTGCCATAGGCAGGGGGGCCTTCCAGCAGACCAGGGTGCACA
>NW_008596761.1:1791-3741 GCF_000691845.1 Merops nubicus | reverse complement strand
ACCCCCCCGGGGAGGAAGCATCCACAGCCTCCCTGGGCAACCTGGGCCAGTGTCTCACCACACTCACTGTGAAGAGCTGCTTCCTTAAATCTCCCTCTTCCAGTTGGAAGTCATTACCCCAGGTCCTATCACTACAAGCCCTTGTAAAATGTCCCTCCCCAGCTTTCTGACAGGCCTCTTCAGGTACTGGAGGCCCCCAGAAGGTCTCCCCTGCTGGAGCCTTCTCCTCTGCAGGCTGCCCAAGCCCAACTCTCTCCTGCTGGGCTCCCAGCAGAGGGGTTCCACCCTCGGGTCATTTCTGGGGCTCCTCTGGCCCCGCTCCAGCAGGTCCCTGTCTGTGCTGTGCTGAGGACTCCAGAGCTGCCCCAGGGGGGTCTCCCCAGAGCGGGGCAGAGGGGCAGGATCCCCTCCCTGCCCTGCTGCCCACACTGCTGGGGGAGCAGCCCAGGATCGGAGACACCTTTCCCTTGCCCTGCCCCAGATATGTGCCACTTTTTCTCATGCCCTGCAGACACTGGCTGACAGCTCTGAGGTGCCAGTGGTGGCCACGGGCAGAGACCCCTCAGCAGAGGGTGAGGGTCTTGTGAGCACTCCTTGCACACAGAGGCATCGCCCCTCAGCCGCAGGGCACCCCGGGATGCCCCCGGCTCCATCGGGTGGGATTAACTTTGTTCTCTTTGACGGCAGTCCCCGCACGAGGCTGTGCTGGAAGGTCTGGGCTACGTCCTCTCGCAGCTCCTCCAAGCCAAGGAGGCCCCCACAGAGATCGTACCGTGAGTCCCAGCGTCTCGGCCCCGCGTCAGGATGGGCCCTGGGGCCACCTTTCCCATCCCAGTGATATTCATAGTTCCGAGCAGAATCCCACCAGAACTGGGGGGGGTTTGTGGTAGATCAGGGTGCTGTTCCCTCAACCTCACGTGAGCAGACAGCTCAGGGATTTTCATAAAGGGCAAAGCTCCTGCTGAGCTCCCAGGGAAATCCTGGCGCTGCTTCTCCTGCCAAGGAAGAGATCAGCTTGACAGCCTTCAGTGCCAAAAATGTGACCTTGGCCAAGGTGTGCTGAGCTTGTACTGGGCCTTACTGGTGCATGAGGCTGCAGCCTTAGGGAAGAGTCTCTTCCAGGGTGGGTTTTGGAGCGTGCGACCCCCAGGGCGGGGGTGAGCAGCTCTCTGCTCAGGGGCTGGGGCTCGTGTCTCCCCGTCAGCTCTCTGTGTTTCCACTAACTCTGCTGTTCTCACCCCAGCTTGGTCCTGGACTCTGCTCTCCCCCAGCACATGCTCCGACTGGTTTGCTCAGGCTCGTCTGGGGTGGGAGCAGCTGTGGAGTTTGCATGGTGTCTCCACTACCTCGTTTGTAGGTAAACACACTTTCCTTCTCATTCTGAGTTCTCTGAGAGGCATGAAGGCTGAGGGTCCCGAGTGGCCCTGGATTGCCCCCCCTTGCCTTCAGAAGGCGATTTCTGCACTGTCCTGGGTGTTCCTGCTCTGTCCAAGCACACTCCTCCTGGTGGCAGGACCACCAGCTTGCTTTACAGAGCACTAATGGGATAAGATGGAGGATGTTCCTAGGCCTCTGAAAACCCTTCCCCACAATAGCCTCCCCACACCTGGAGTTGTCCCTTGTGCTCCCTAAGGCAAGCTCCTGGAATCCTCACACTTCTGGGGCCGGCCCAGTGTCACCCGGCTGGCCTGGCTGCTGCCAACCATCTCCATCTGCCTTGGCACGGTCCCTCCAGCACCATCTCCCAGCAGCCCCAGCAGAAAGGAGCATGAGGGTACTCCAGGAGGGATTTGGCCCATTGTTTCCAGACCCGCACAGATCCTGCCAGTGCATCCGTTTTCCCTGTGGGCTTTGAAACTTTCGCAGAAACAAGCTGCTGTTCAGCCAAGCCCTGTGGTGCTTCAGGAGAGCGCTCTGAATATTCCAGGCCTGGTTGTCTGGCGAGGGCCG
>NW_008596761.1:1530-1741 GCF_000691845.1 Merops nubicus | reverse complement strand
ACTCAGCGCTGCTTTCGCTGGGCGCCTTGCCCTCCCTGGCCTCGCTCCTGCTCCGCCTGGCCTCCGAAGCCCCCCCGGATGCTGCTGAGGGCCTGGAGCTGGTAAGAGCTGGTGGGGCGCCGGTGGTTCTGGGCCCAGCCGTGGGGACGGGCTCGGGCTGAAGGGCTCCGTGCTTCCTGCCACCACAGCTCGTCTGCCCGGTGCTGCGGTG
>NW_008596761.1:1271-1478 GCF_000691845.1 Merops nubicus | reverse complement strand
ACGGGCTGCGAGGGCCAGGTCCGGGATGAGCGCCTGCTCGCCGCCCTGTTCCTCATCCTGCAGCACTTCCTCCAGCTCCCGTTCATCGTCCACGAGAGTCTCTGGCTGCTGAACAACCTCACGGGTCCGTGAGCGCCTGGCCGGGCTGCCGTTGGAGCCGGAGCTGCTCCCGGGAGCTGCCTTTGTGACTGGGCGGGGGCGGGGTGC
>NW_008596761.1:0-1223 GCF_000691845.1 Merops nubicus | reverse complement strand
TGGTGAGACCTCCCTCAGGGACCTCCATTTCACTGACACGTTCCTTCTCTGCCCACAACAGCAGCTGAGCCCTTCTTCTGCTCCGCTCTGCTCTCCCTGGACTTGCTGCCGGCCCTGCTGCAGCTCCTGCCCTGTTCCCAGACGGCCGGGGTGTTGGTAAGACCTCCCCTGGTGGCCCAGGTCGGTGCTGGGCTTTCAGGGACGTTAATCCTGCATGCACGATGCTCATGGTGGCTTGGGGCGGCAGCCACAGCTTGGTCTTACGTTGTGGTAGTCACCAGCTGCCTCCTCTGAAGTCACAGCGTCTGTGTCTACCCTTGACAGAGTCTTGTCCCAGCAGAAGGGAGGTCCCAAGGCAGATGTTAACTTGACACCAGGCCTGCCAGCACCTGGAGGGGGCCTGGAGAGACTCCTGCCACCTTCTTTTGGAACACCCCAAAACTTTAGGGGGTCACAGAACCAGAGACCGTTTGGGTGGGAAGGGACCTTCAAAGGTTGTCTGATCCAACCCCCTGCACTGAGCAGGGACATCTGCAACTAGCGCAGGTTGCTCAGAGCCCTGTCCAACCTCACCTGTAAGGAGTCTGGGGATGAGTCCTGGAAGATGCTCTGCCAGGAGTGGGTGGAATGGCTGCAGGTGCTTGGTACAGGGATGATCAGGGTCCTGGGGTGGAGATGGAGAAGGTTTTAAGGAACATTCAAAACCCACTTGTTTGGTGGGCACATGGCTTTGGGGAAATACTTGGCGGGACCTCACAGGACAAGAGGAATGGCCTCAAGTTGCCCCAGGGAGGTTTAGGTTGGACAGTAGGAAAAATGTCTTCCCTGAAAGGGTTGTCCAGGCCTGTCCCTGGCTGCTCAGGGCAGTGATGGAGCCCCCATCCCTGGAGGGGTTTCCAAGCTGTGGAGATGTGGTGCTGAGGGATATGATGTGGTACCCTGGCAGTGCTGGGGAACAGCTGGACTCCACTATCTTAAAGGTCTTTTCCAGCCTAAATGATTCCAAACAGTTGGACTCCACTATCTTAAAGGTCTTTTCCAGCCTAAATGATTCCACGATTCTGACCTCCAGAGGGGACATGAGGGGTTCTTTGGAGCCCTCCTAAGTCCATTGGGACACTACCCACTGACGAAGCGTGCCCTGCTCTCCCCTCACGCCCAGGTCCTGACAGTTCTGTGCAACGTGGCGGCACAGGGCCCGGCCTCCTGCCAGCGGCTGCACC